>NC_045161.1:3543777-3573777 GCF_900700415.2 Clupea harengus | reverse complement strand
TTGCGGCGTGAAAAAAAAAACCTGCACTGAAAAAGGCTGACATGTAGGAACAAAGAAAAAGATTGTCTTTGAAAAAGCACATCAGAGTGTTTCAATGCCAATATTACATTTTTCGGTTTAGTTTTTTCTATCAATGCCGGTTTTGTTTTTGTCTCTGTTTTAGCTTCATAGACGTCCACACAAGTTATCATAAAGGGCAGGGAGCAAGGTCATTGGACAGACAAAATAACATTTCCCAGCCAGCCTTCTTCCTCCTTCTTAACTTTTGAGAAGAAAGCAACCAAATGAAATAAGTGGTGGTAGAAATGATATTTATTTTGAATAAAACATACATACAGTTTTGGAATATTTCAATAAGGACAAAGAAAAGAACATAAAGATAGGCTATGACTAAAATGTTTAATTAAAACGTTGAAGGCTGTGTGCAATGCACGAGAGGGCTCACCTACATTACTAAAGCAGGAAAACATCAGCCCCTACATAGGCCCCTGACAGCCTCTGGGCCGCGGTACAGTACACTACACCGGTTCCACTGTCGGTAGTTACACCAGCGTCCGAGGCGTACAAGCGATGCCCTTGCGTCTTTAATCCGTAGCTGTTGAAGTGTTTTGTCTAGTCTGATAGTCACTAGGGTGGAAATCAGCGGGTCTGTTTTTAGTTTGTCGTTTAGGGCCACTGCTGCCCCTTCGGGTCTGACCCATGACAGCTGTAGTGCTATACGGTGACTACGGTGATCGTTTACGTCCAACCACTCCGAGCGCACCTCAAATCCAGCTGCTTTGATGTCCAACTTGCCGTTTCGTTTCAGCTTGAATCTGAGGAACAGGGGCTCATTATGGGAAACAGTGAGTATTTTGCGCATTTAGATGTGCAACGATGTAAAAACAGTGATTTGCGTGAAAGTTCTCTAACTGGTTGGTCATAGCGGTTTAGTAACGTTAGGTAAATGCCTGTTCTGCCATGGTGGCAGTGTTTAGTTATTCAATATTCGGGACTCTGAGTCACTGAGGCGCTTCTGGAATATTTTGTCTTGAGTTGTATGGCTGTTAAAATGGCATTATGACATTACATTACATTACATAACATTATGGGGCAGTGAACCAAAAGCGCCACGAAAGTCCAAAAAACAGTATAGATTTTAGGCAGACGTGTGTTTGAAATGGTCAATTCCTGTTCTCAAGCACTAAGCATACTCCTTCATACCCTGTCATTTGATGTAAGTATTCCCGTCTCTACTAACCATGGGAGGATTCAAGCCAGCAAGTATTTTATGAAGACTTTTTAAACCCTTGGCAATAAAGAGATGCCTCTTTAGGTAGATTGATCATTGGGGATAATGTCGTTGTTTGGGATTCGATGAATCAGTGCCCCGCCGATGGCACCGTTCCCTTGGCAGATGTTAAATGTGAGGGCACGAGCAGGACATGACAGTTCTTTAGGAGCTTTAAGTGTCTCATAAGTCACTCCATCAAGTCAGCTCGCTTCATTAGTAGGGAAGTTATTGAGCACTTTTTCTACCTCACGGACTGTGAACAAGCGGGGGTCTCGAAACTATATTGTGAAGGAACTAGCGACAGTCGTCATGGTGGGGCATTTAATGTACAATGAGGCCTCTTAAGCTCACACTTGGACGTGTAATCATTTTGTACAAGTTGCGATGGCCAGTGTGTTTGGGCATGTACTCTTGTGTAGGATATATTTGGATTGATTAAGATTCTCTATTTTGCCATAAGTATGCCAGTTTATCTCTGCCCACCTGCTTTGGTCCTCCATCTCCACTCACGGGCGCACCCTAGCGCTGGGTGGAAGACATCCTGCAAGGAGCGCAGCTGAGCCTTAATCCAGCTGCCAAGAGAGTCTGCGGTTTTGGGGCCTTAGAGAGACTTTGGTTGAAGAGTGTCAGTCTCTTCAGGACACGTGCTGTGAACTTTGAGGAAGATAATCCAAACTGCCTTTCCGATGGGTGATTGTGAATTCCGTTCTTGAAATAAACTCCATTTGGAATGCGGATGAGTCTAATCCATTTAGTCGGCGTCTCTCCCCAAGAACACACAAGTTATGTTTATCCTTAAGGTGTTTCGTATCCAGATTTTCTGTTATGACACAGGGTTTACCATCAACACACACTCCAGCTCACAAACAAAAACACGTACACACATACATATACTCAGGCTGGACAGGATGAGTCACTGTGTGTGTGTGTGGGTGGGTGTGTGTGTGTGTGTGTGTGTGTGTGTGTGTGTGTGTGTGTGTGTGTGTGTCTGTCTGTCTGTCTGTCTGTCTGTGCATTTAAGACACATAAAATAATTAGATTGCAATCCTTGTACCCTACCTGCGGTATAATATGACAAGCATCTGTTGTCTATTCATGTCTGTCTCTTTACTTCTGTATCCACTTTAAAGTTTCCCAGTAATACATTTGACCATCACATTAACGGAGGACCTCACCCCTTGAAAGAGACCCTACAATTGTGCTCGCATGATTACTATGTTTCCCAAAAGCATTTAATTCTAATGAGTGGGTGCCAGCCCTCACGGAGTACACAAATCTGGGACTCCACAGTCGCCCACTTTTATGCAAAAAGAGATGAGATTTAAAGTCAGCAGTCTGGCGACATTTTGTGCTGTACACCCATGCAGTAATACAAATAGCACCAGTGGCAACTACTCACTACAGACAGATGGTTTACTTTAGAAAGCACTCAGTTCTTATGAACTGTTAGGGGCTTAGCCTAGTCTTTTCATGGATTTGCCTAGTCTCAGTCAGGCAGTTAATATCACTGGAAGTTTCTTCTCCAGTGTCCTCTGAGTGGTCGTTGGGAAGCAATTAGAGATGATGTTGCATGGCTCTCAGACCCTCGCACCGCCTCTGTGCTCTGTGCTCATTCACAGTGGACTGAAGCGCTCTTCCCATGTTAGCCAGGCATGACTAGCTGCCTAGCAGACCCATAGTGTTTGTGCCAAGGTCACTGGGTTCATTTGCCTATAGGGCCATGCGAGATTACTGAGAAGAGGTTTGTTTTCTACACATTCTTTTCCATGGAAGAGAAAAAAATCTACAAAATGACAGGATTTGACCACGCTTATATTATGACCTGCAAAGGCTGGTCTAGGAGGAATTGAACTGGAGGGCAGTAGGTGTGTGACTTTGACCTTTTGGCAACCGAGGAAATGTGGGACCCTTTTGCATGACCTATGACCCCATGGCCCCATGGTTGTTTGCCCTGGGGACTCTCCGGCCGCTATAAATACGCCCGCCACCCTAGATCAGGCCTCGCTGGGCTCCAGACACTGCTGGCAGTCCGCACAACCAGCCTGTGTGGCTCAGACATCAGCGCCGCGTGGAGAAGTGATCAAATTCCATCCGACAACTGTCTCTAAAAGAAAAAAAAATGAGAAAACAGGGAAAAAAGAGCCCAGGTTCACTAAGATTACTGTATCAGCACAACTCTCCCCTTAGGCTGACTAGATGGTGTTGTTCTGCGGTTTGCCTTTTGAGTGTCTCCCTGATTCTGGATCAGTGCAGCACAATGGAGCTGGCTGCTTCTGTCAGAGCAATTCAACAGCACTGTTGACTTTTGAGCACCAGAGAGAGAGAGACCGTTTGAAAAGGACACACACGCCCTTTTCTAATGGCTTAATATCGGTGCATTTCATTTTTTCACACAAGAGACGGCGAGGCTGTCATGTAAATGAATGATAAACATGCCTGTCATCCAGGCAGAGTTGCACAATTTGGCCTCAATGTGACTAATCAAACAAGCATTTACCAGATAAACTGCCACTTGAAATGAATATGACAATGTGATTTGTTTACCCCAAAAATGGCATTTCATTCTGATGATTTGAATAGCCATGCTTTTGGTAATGCTGAAGACAGGTTGATGGTAGATGTATTTTTTTTTCAGATAGCGACAGGTGTCTCGTCACCAGAGAGAGACTGTCTCATGGCCATATTTATTTTTTAAAAGAGCGACATTGCCCCCTGCTGGGCTCTTTGTACCCTGAAGAAAGGAGTTACCACAAATCACCATCACCATTAAATCCTTTTCCCGGGGAAAAAAAGACGGGAGACACGGAGAGGAGGAAGCGGGGGGGCTGGAGCTGTTTGGACTGAGCAGCTCTAAAAGCGTCCAGCTCGCCAGGGTGGATGTGCGTTGCGTAAGCTGTGGCATGGCTGGGGCCGGGCTGTTGGTGTGGTGTGGTGTGGTGTGGGGTGGGGCGGGGAGAGAGGCGTGCTGGGGGGCGCTCTCACGTTTGGGTGTCTGCGTCTGACAGCACTCCTCGCTGTTTTGACAGGACGCCTATGCCGCAGTCTCCAACATTCTCACTCTCATCTCTCTCTCTCTCTCTCTAACTCACATACACACACACACACACACACACACACACACACACACACACACACACACACACACACACATAGGCACAAAGCACTGTGTGCCTGTGGTCAATTAGTGTGGAAAAATAACATTGAGGCTGGAGAATGGGAATATTTAGCAGGATTTACTTTACTTTTTCAAAGGGATTTGTGGTGGGGATTACATACTCAGATCTAAATCCAAATTGTTGGGGGGGTTTTTTGTTGTTTTTTTTTGTTTGTTTCACCAAGGTCATCCGTGATTTGTGGCAATCCTCCCGCACTTAATGCTAGGGGGAATAATGAATTCTGGTTTAGGGGTCGCTGTGCACTTCTTCAGCACTTACAAAGGTGGTCACGAAGGGTCCCAACACAGCTCTTATCTTACTTATCTGTATGACTCAACACAGCAGTTTCCAGATGCTGGTGCTTCTCAACATTTCAGACAAAATCAGGTTTAGGCTTTCTCTTAGGCTTTTGGGCAAAAGTGGTTCAGGAGGTAGACGAGTCGTTAAGCAATCAGAGGGTTGATAGTTCGATCCCAACTCCTCCTCACCAAGTGCCGAAGTGTCCTTGAGCAAGACACTGAACCCCCAACTACTCCCGATGTGCAGGTCGGCAACTTAGATAGTAGCCTCCCCCATCGGCGAGTGTGGGTAGATGTCTGAGGCATTCATCTGTAGAGTGCTTTGAGTGCTCTATGAGTAGAAAAGTGCTATATAAATGCAGTCCATTTACCATTCGTCCAATCTAATCTAGCCTTTGGTTTAGGCTTTGCCAGTGTTTGCAGAGGTCTGTGTCAGTCTGAATGGCCGCTGCTTCTCTGTTCGGACTCCGTATGTCTCCTCTTGCTCGTGGTTCAGGTTCTTGAGGAGCGCTCTTGCATTCAGATTGGGGTTCTTCGTGGCAGTATGTGTTTTTTTCCTGACCACCATGATTAAATGTGACGGGGGGGGATGAGCCTACGAGGGCCAGCAGGTTGCGAGAGGGAAATGTGGGGCATCCAATTTTCCAGCCAAGCTCTGGAACATTTTGGGAAATTGGAGGTCAGATGCGGAACACTTCACACAATCCAAGTTGCCGCCAAGAGGAAGACTCAGGAGATCCGGCAGAGAGAAAGAAATAATTAAAGCCGAGGGAAATTCATCTGTGCTGCGTGGGCCTTGGGAAGTCATGGAGAAAGTCATTTCCAGAGCATTACCTGTCTCCATTACGAGAGCCCTAGTTAAATATTTTAAAGATGAGTCTGAGCGCTACTTAGGCTTGTTGCTCAGGTTCTCTGTCTCTCTGAAAGGCGACCTGTGCTAGGCTGCAACGGATATTAACTACTTAGGATTGCTATTAGCCACTCCGGTGTGTCCAATGACTTTGAAAGGAGTGACCATTTGTGATACATTAATAATATCAGGATGTGCAAGAGTATTTGAGGCTTGAGACATCAGCCAAAAAGCATGTAGTCACCTTTGCACCGCGACCAAAGTGTTCTCATTAACCATACCCATCTCCCAATGCCATAGATGCCCATTGTCAAATAGGCTTTTAAATAAATCTCTCAATGCCACAAATACAGATTCTGTTCAATCTGACATATTTACATATTGCATTGTCTGCAGTGGATTTGTGGGATAATAATTCATTTCCAAAAGCTATTTTTCAGGCAGGAAATGTTTAAGAGTTCCTACAGTCTGGATTCATTAAGAATGCAGTATATTTTCGCCCACCATCTGCAGACTTATGCAAGTGTATCAAGGGCGTATCATTTTCATATGTGGTGTTGATGGAGTTTTTTTCTATTACAATTAATTATTACATTTCAGATGTAATTTTATTAGTTTTATTTCAGCTGCTAATGCAGTTATGTTGATGTTCCCTTAATCGCCATTCATCCATATTCAAATTCTGCCACATGATACTGTACACAATATATTAGAATATATGAGACACAAATCATATCACTATCCGTGTAATGTGTACAACACAAATCTATATCTGTATACATCCTCATTTAAAATCATTCTTAACTAGGATATGTTGGTACATCAGTACGTCAAAGTGCAATATGTATGGCTGTTGTCACACAGCACTTTTAGCCTAATGTTGTACTTTCTTCTCCACCACACAAGTATATCCCTGGCACTTTTGAGCCTGAAACCAACTGTTTTCACTGTGCTTATTTCCTTCCCCAAAAGCATATGAGTACCTCTGAAAAGCTTGCTAAATAACCCTCTGGCTATGAAGAAAAGCTATTTAAATTTCAAAGACAAAGAGGGGATAGCCAACAGCAAAGGCTTTATAAAAAAATGAAACAGGGAACAGCAAGGGAAAGTCATAGGAGAGCCTGAATTCCAGCAAGAGCACGGTTAGACAGATTGACTGTGATAGCGTTCCCTCCGGGCCAGACCTACAAAGGTTCTCCCCAGGGGTTTCTGATGATTCGCTTCTGTGTGCTTGATGCATGAAAGCCCCGTGGCCTTGCTAGCAGGGTTCAAATTTGTTTATTAGTGGTGTTAAATATGAGGCTTGTCTTTAAATAGTTGCACTGATATCTCTTCTGCGAAGCCTTCTCTCAATGATGGTTCTTTAACTTTAGTGAGACGCTACAGCTGGTGTACCAGTTTTTTTTTTTATTTGTAGGACTGTGAGCTTTTAAATAATGTGGCTTGCATTTTATATCCCAGAGATGGATATATTAAATAAATGTCTTATTTAGGTGTCATTTTCACTGTTCATGTAAACAGTGTCTCATTTGTCTTTGACTGAAATGATGTATGACCGTGTAGGTTCCTTCCCCATATCTGGAATGATGTACTTTAACTATGTAGTCTTTTAACCTACCATCTAAGCTATTTCATAGTTTGATCTTATTTTTATCCAAAGCATGTTCTAGTTCTGTCTTCTAGTGTTTTAGTGTACTACTGAATCATTATTGTTTCTTTCTCTACAGATCAGGAAAGGCTGGAGAGATTGCTACCATACCTCTAACTAAGGTAGGGGGTCTTGCTTTGTGTTACATTTCTTAAACCTGCCACCACTCCAAAACAGAACACACAATGGATTTGTAGGAGCCGTCCATGTATGGTGCTTCTGTTTAATCTCATACTTTGCTTTTGTTCATTAAAGCCGCTGTTCCACCAAGTATTTCTTTTTTTCTAGCCTACAAGCATTACTCTCCTCCTGAATGCCCCCAGGGCAAATTAAGACGCCCCGTTGAATCACGACTATGTTTTCCCGTTTCTTTTTCAGTAATTGTAGATTTTATACATTTCCGGGTCTTTTCACATCGCCCAATTTGCAAAAGAGGTATAATCACAAATAATGGCTGGAATTGATTGTCCAGAAGCCATTTCAAAGGCTTGGGGGGAGTGAAATCTTTCACAGGCAGCAGATGTAATGTTTTATTTGAAACCTCCAAGTGAGTTACAGCTCATGAGAATAATTACCTCAGTCACTTAGTTTGCATTTAGATCAGGCCACACTGGCTGTACATGGGGTCCAGTTGGACCACTCGCGACGTGACACCCCCTGTCATTCTGTCTGTTGAGGCAGAGGAAGAGTCCTTGTGTGACATGCTGCAATTAGCCACTGAAATAATGTCGGTTTCGGTTCATCTTATGTACCATGTGTAATGAATATCAAGTGTTGGGTGTGCGGATCTGCATGTTAATGTGGCTTGTGTGTCCTAGTATCCCCGCACTGTGAAACCCACACGATGGATGTCTTCCTCGCTGCAACACGGAAGCGTGTTTAAATGAACCGTGGAAGAGTGACACACTGTCGTTTTCTACATCTATTTATTGATGGACCGCCGTCAAGAGGTTGATAGTGCACCACAACACAACACCGCACACGAAAAAATAAGAGAGCTTGCATTTCATTGTGTAGCTGCACCTGTCACCATGCGCGCATACATATAACAACAACACGCTAACTACCTCAGACGTTAGAAGCTGTTTGTGAATACATTTTCACTGAGTGCACCGCGGAACACCTCTGTGGATTATCCTTCCCCGAGACCCCTTTTGTCATCCAGGCAATGTTTATCATTGCTGTGGCAACCCAAGTGTGAAAGAGAGTTGTTTTTCTACATTTCGCCCATGGTCTCTGTTCTGACAGTCAGCCCAGTGCTGCTCAGCTCAGCCCCAGCGCGGAGGGGAGAGGAACGACGGGAATCACGCATGAATTATGCATCGTGAAATATTTCCAAGCATGCCCCTTATGTTGCCGCACTCATCTTAATTTGGTTGAGCGGTTCCAGCCCAGTAATGGCTCTGAACATTATCATTTCAAAAGCTCATAATGCGAGTATTCCCGTAATTCAATCCCCTCCCCGCGCCGGGGTTATGGGAAAGCTGGAGCCGCTGGATCAGGTCCGAGCCGTCGGTGACTCAGCTAATTAGTTCGCCATGTTTGTTACCTATACAGTACGTATGCCAGCGCGGAGACCCATTGATCATGTCCTCATTAGCGGAGTTGCTTACTTTGTCGAAAGCAAAATGGGCCGTGATTTTTAGTGTCGAAAACAGTGTTGTCTGTGTTCATAAGTAGCCTCTCTTGTGTCGAGCGCCATCAAAGGGTATTGCAAGTTAGACAAGCCCTTCACCAAGATCAGTGGAGTGAATTAGTAATGAATAATTAATTAAGCCCTTTTGCAGTGAAATATTCTGGTATACAGTATGCTCTCCACAGCGCTCTCCTGACTGTGCAGTGAGAAACCTGGGCTGCCTTCAAATGGCGCACTCATCTCAGTTGGTAAACAGCACATTTGATGTCGCAGCCTCAAGTTGTCAGTCTTTAAGAGAGCGAGCGAGCTCAATAATTCTGTGACTCTGTGACTATGTTATCGCAGACATTGGTGTGCACTTTGTGACAAACGTTTGATGGATGAACCTTCACACTCCTAGGACTAAGGACAGCCTTCTCAGTCTGAGTGGATTAATCTCTGGAGAGTAATAACAGCCATGATGTACTTATTTTTAATCCAGTAGAACATGCATGAGTTTAGTTGTTCCATGACGACTATAATCCTGTCATTGTGACTATTCACGGTGACTTATAGACAGACAGAAAGAATGATATTTTACCCCCCATTCAGCTATATGTCCCTGATGGAAACACCAGACCATTATAAGCGCAAATTCTAACATCAAAAATGACATTAACAAACAAAATTGTTGGTAGTTCTCATGATCTGTGTATACTATCTGTCATGCACCTTCACAACACAGCATATAATCCTGAAGGACCCTTTTTGCTCCTTGAGGGTCTCTGAAGGGAAGTTTGCCAGATATTACCAGCACTGTCCATCAGCACCATGGAGAGCACCACACACAGAGGCAGATTACCCCATCAAAGACTTTAGAATTAGAGTTTAGAATTAGGCTTTCTTTTTTCTTGCTCTTTGCAACTATGCCAGAGCTGAGCAACACTGTTGCATTGCTGGACATTCATGTTAATGCAAAAACTCGGTGTGTGTGTGTGTGTGTGTGTGTGTGTGTGTGTGTGTGTGTGTGTGTGTGTGTGTGTGTGTGTGTGTGTGTGTGTGTGTGTGTGTGTGTGTGTGTGTGTGTGTGTGTGTGTGTGTGTGTGTGTAAAAGAGAGAGAGAGAGAATGTAAGTGTGTTCATGTAATGAGTCAGAAAAATGAAATCAGGGGGTTGTTTACTTGAAATAGTTTAATGTTGCTGTCAATCTAAATCAACTAGATCAACTTGATCTTGATCTATTTTGGCGCAGTGCAGATTGAGGTTTGGTGTTATAGCATACCTGCAAAATAGATTACACAAAAGCAAACTGCTAAGGTTCCTACATTCATTTTCTTAAGACCAGTTCTTTGACACTGAAATAATGGTCGTCAAATTTGGTAAAGCATATTACATAAACTAGTTTGTTTGTCTTGAATATTGCTGATTGCATATTGATGATATTATATTGAACTAACTAATTCCGACACTGCATTCAACATATAAACATATGTTGAAAACCTGAATAGATATGCTGTGCTGAACTAACACGATTTCTTCATGTATAATCAATGTAAAGTAATGAATTGCATTCATTGAACAAATATTTTTGGAGTGCATAATGCATGTGTTGGTTGGAGTGTGTGGGGGTGTGTGAATGAGCGAACGTGGAGACAAAATGTCAGTATGTGTGAGTCTGAGTGTACACGGAAACAGGCAGACCAAGAAGGAGAGGGCGGTTACACCACCTCTTCTCCTTCAACACCTGTGGGGATAGAATGACAGCCGTCGGTGGCACAGAGGCGCTTGATTGACAGGCGCAACAGACAACTCTTGGGGATACACTAACAGCTCACAAAGCATCTCTCCTCCTGTCAGCATCTACTGTCATGCAGAGTGTGTGGGCGCGCTTCACTAACTAATCATTGCCTTCATCTAAGGTCACACCTCGGATTATTTGTGGAGCCTGCTGTTTTTCGAAGTTTCATGTACTTTTAATGGAGCTTGAAAGTCCATCTCAGTATATACATACGTCAAAAGTCCTCAACCAAATAGGGGTCTTGTGTTAGACCAGCAGATTCATCGGAATACATGTGTGTGATATGCCGTTATCCGGTGTAACACTGTTAACACGCAGGCTGTTCCATCTGCAAACAAATTAGGCAAATTCATCCTCACCGTCCATCCTAATGAGAGTGCATTAAGGAATCTGTTTTAACCCGAATGAGGTCTTGGTGCCTGCCGGTGTTTGCCGCTCACGCCCTGTCCGTCCTCTCCCCCACACCATCCCCCGGGGGCACTGAGCCGTGGCCGAGGCTGACCGAGTAATGGGTCATAATGGCAGCAGGCATGGGACTGATGAGATCATGATTGGTTGTGAATCAATTACAACATTAACTCTTCTGATCATAAGTAATGACTTAATGTGACTTTAATGGAAGTGTGTGACCATTGTTTCGCCCGTATATTGCTGATGTGCTTATAGACGCTGGTGCATATTCAAGAAGAGCCCTGGAGTAGTATGCACTTGCCAAGATGGACTTGTTGTTTAGTGGTGAAACGCTCTCCCAATGGAGGGCTCCTCTGTCCAGCTGTTAGATCAGAGAGGTATATATGTATTTGTGCCTACAAGCAGGTTTACAGGAGAAATAAGCTCTGCCTTCTTTGCTTACTGGTGTTAATTCATAGCATTGCGCTGTTTCACTAATACTGCATGTTTTGGTAATAGAACCATTAAAACAAAGTCTTCATACTTCACACTCCACCTTTGAGAGAGTGATGAGAACGACTGGCTGTAACGGTCCAGTGACCACACTGTAGGATGGATGTGTGCCTGGTGCTAACCTTGGGACATGCAGATGATCAGGTTAATGATCTTTCCAATAGAGCTAAGTGTTCCAAGTCGTGATAGGAGGAGTGCTTTATTGAGTTGTTTATGTTGTGTGCTTGGATGGAGAAGTTAAGATGAACAACAACAAAAAGCTAGAACATGGATAGACTCTGTTGGTTGGCAGGGCGTGCACGTGTGTGTGTGTGTGTGTGTGTGTGTGTGTGTGTGTGTGTGTGTGTGTGTGTGTGTGTGTGCGTGTGCGTGTGCGTGTGCGCGTGCGCGTGTGTGTGTGTGTGTATATGTGTGTGTGTATATGTGTGTGTATATGTGTGTGTGTTTCTGTATACAGTATGTGCATATGAGCATATCAGTGGATGGGTCTATACATAGATGGATCCCCAAGGTCAGGTCCATGTGCAGTGTCTTTTTTTCGACAGGACTGTCCCACGGTGGGGCCCAGCAACCCAGGCTGGCCTGACACAGTTTCAGTGGCTGGAGCTGAAAATCTGAAAAACTGAAAGTAAAAATTGATACTAAATGTTAAGCTGCTCAGGGAACTCTGGGTAATCATGATGGTGGTGCTGCTGTTGAACTACGTATAGTGGTCAAATCAATGATGTTTTTCTACATTTCTATGTAGTTTGCAAGAAAGGATGTCTGAGACTGAGGATGGATTTTGCAGTGGAATTTCAGAGGTTTTTATTGCTGCACAACATCAAAGAATCTTTGATTTTGCTGTAAAAACTGAAGGCCAACCTTAGATGAAATTCACCAGAATTCCATAACAATTTGATTGACACTTCAGCTGTTCTCAGATCAGATGAAAAAGTCGGTGGGTGCCTCTCCACAATATAGGATGCATCTGGACAATTGGAGAGAGCATCACGCTGCCAGTCATGTATCGTGCAGCATTCACTCTCTGTATTACTCTGGGTCAATACCTGTCAGATTCGTTTGAGCAGGAGTTAAAACAGACCAGGCACATCCATAATTCAGAGGAAGCTTCAAATATTGGCCACCTCAGACGGCTGTGTGGAGCACTGAGATGGAATTGATTGATCTGGAGGCCTGACCCACACAGTCTGGGCTACCCGGCTCTCACATATTGATTGCAAGGCTTGCACAATTTGTCGTCGCGTTAATTATTACTACTTATTTTGCTGATACCTGATCATTTTTCAGGGAGTGTATTGTGTATTGGTAGTGGACACTTTAAAGCACTTGTTTGTTTGTTTGTTTAGTTTAGATTTAGAAGTCTCATAGCATTTTAGCTCTTTTGGGTTGTGTTTTGTGTATGAATACTGTTTAGTAGAGACAAACAGTCATAAACGCTCTAGTACTTGCTTGTTCTGTGTACTGTTCTTTCCCAATTTTGTTAAGAGGTAAGTACAAACTTCGAAATGTCTCAGATTTATTCACAGATATGATATGGGCCGTGACACACATTCCTAAACTAAATCAATCAGGGCAGAGGCCTTCAGGTATTACTGCTGCCCAGGCTGGTTAGCAGCTTTCCTGATTCAAAAACTGAAGTCAACAAAATGTATCCTTCCCAGAAACATGAATTCCTACAGTAATATCCCGCTTACAAAGTGTAGTGGCTTTTCACCACACAGTCAGGAAATGTACATGCTTGAACCGAAGAGAGAGAGAGTAGTACAGAAGAACCCCCCTTACCACAAGCCACGGTAGGGCTGCCGCATCTTTATGGTCCTCCCCTAAATAAATAATATATGTTCCCACTCACTTATTCAAATATGTTTATGCTCATTCTAGTGCTCTGCATCTTCATCGGTAATCAAAGAGCCTCCTCACCAGTGGCAAACTTGAAAGCGAGCGGAAGGCATCTTTGAAGTCCTCTGCTCCCACGGGCCTGAACTTTGGTTCCTTCTCATTGAAACAGCGATCAGTGCCGCAGCAGCAGCAGCCCCAGCCTGTCTGAGGCAACCCTTGCACATGTGTCAGCACATTTCTGCGGTACGGGAGCGGTCCGACTCGCTTTACCCCGACGCTTTACTCCAGTTCCTGCCCCGCGCTCCTGCTACATGGAGGACAAGAGCCCCACAGTTCTGAAAGCACAGGCCCCCCCCGACTTCCTCAGGAAATGAGCCCGTTCCGACACAGCGCCTCGATTGGCGTTTCATACACAATCGGAACAGCAGCTTTGATGTACAGCGAGCCAAGTTGGGATTCTGTGTGGAAATGTTGAACGATTGTAGATCTGAGGCAACACAATATGGGTAGGGATTATGTAGATGAGAGCGTCGTGCTGAGATTTCCCTAAAGCTGGCTACAGCAGCGGGGGGTGCTTTAGACTGCCATGACGACTTTAGGAACAGATTAGAAAACCCAGCATCCGATCCGCTGATATTGTCTCATTACTGTCACCGCGGACAATACCTCTTAGATCAGCTGAATATCATTGCCCTTAAAAACACAAGGTTAGTCAGAGGTTATTTTAAGTCCCTGGTAAGCACTGTTGCTCATCTACCCTAGTTAATACGAGGGAAAAATCGACTTTGTCTTGTCTCTGTCATTGCGCAGAGGTTTTGGTGTTGTGGCGATGGAGAGAAAGGTGGCCATGGGATTTTCCTCTTCATCGCTCTTCAAGGTACCAGAAGGCCTTTCATAACACTGATAATAGCCGTAGCTGAAAATAAGGCAGGACATTGATTTTTGGCTGTCGTAGACTGTAGATGTAGAAACTGCAGGGATTTGCGGTGGAAACACTTGAGATGGTTGTAGAATTCTTTGATTATTTGCGTCGAGATGCAACCGTGCTGTCAACCAACCAAGATAAACAAAGCATTTCAGTGCTGACATTAGATTCCATTATATATGTCTGTCAAAACAGAAGACTGAGCCAATTTGACCTCTGCTGCAAATCCCATTTCAGCACATACACAGTTGCATTAAAGAAAGTCCATTTAAGATAGAGTTATCAGCAAAGCAGTAAATCCCATTTTCCAGACTTTTTTATGTGGGTTTGTCAGAACTGTGATGAAACTGATGATGATTTTTTTCCCCTTTTTTTCATTGTAGATTACCTGTTTAAATGGTGAATTTCACATAAAATGTTCCTCCTTTTTAGAAACAAAAAATGCGATCAGAATAGAAGTTGCACTATAGGTATTTAAAAGAAGAGTTTCCCATCAGCAAGACGTATTTTCATAATGGAAAGGTCATCCCAACCTGCTGAAGCAAACTTTTCAATCCCACACGCCCGTTAGGGATACTTCACCGCCGTGGATGAGGGGGGCTCTCTGTCTGTCAAAGCCCAAGCGACCGGCGTTCTCTCTGACTGATGGAGCCTTGCAATCAGAGGTGGACTTTCATCTCGAGCCCTGAGACTTTGTGAAGGCGCAGCAGAAGTGGGTTATGGGATATTAATGGTTTTAAGCACCTTAATTTCACCTGTGATGCCATTTGTCATACAGCCCTTTGCCATATTCTCCCCCTTAACCCTCACAGGCTTCAGACCTCTGGGGGCGGCGCTGACAAAAATGAGAAATTCTTCTTCTCTTCTCTTCTTTTATTTTCTCTTCATCCCCCAGTTTAAAACGCTTCTGCAAGGGTAGATAATTGGAAAAGTGGAGGGCCAACATGTGTGTAGATGTGAGAGTGTGTGTGGGGGGTGTGTGTGTGGGTGTGTGTGTTTCTAATTTCTGTTCATTGTGGCTGGTTGTGATTTCACGAAGAGGTGGCAGAAGACGTAGAGTGTGCTCATCAGCTTGGCTTCTGTCAGGGACAAATTATACAAGTGTGCGACAGCCACACAAAGCCTCCGACCAAGGCTATGATGTGCAGACATTATAAAAAAAAAAAAAAGAGAGAGATTCGGGCAGGGAAACTGTCGAGAGCTAATTTATCAGAAAGAATGAAGGACCCCCTTACTAGAACCGTGTTGCCAGGCAAGCACAGCTCTCTCTCTAACTGCAGTTCAATCTCCTCTCTGTTCCCCTCCCCCCCCCGTCTTGGGTCTTGTGTGCTTTCTTACAGCTGTGCTTAGTTCTCCATGTTCATAATGTGTTTTTGTGATTGTGCTGGGAAGGGCTGACAAAAGCCCTTCTCAGATCTTCCATTAATATGTTATCACATCTCTCACCGCATTGCCATGTAATGGGCTGTGATCATCTCTAATGTTGAGAGCTAAAGGCTTTGCTTGCCGTGCATCAGTTGTTGAGAAAAGGTCAGAATTATCATCGTATTAAAAGGGATGTTTTCCTCCACTGACTGTTACAAAGCAGGGAATCATTCAGTCATCAGAGAAAATGACACTGGCATAAATAATGCATTTGCAGCTTTTCATGTAAATCAATTGAAAGTTAATGTTGTACTGATACAGTGCAGGACGAGAGCGAAATGACACTGTACGTTTGCTGTCATTCTAGATCAGTTTGGAGTGTTTATGATGATGTCTCACTTATCTTACTTGCCGTAAAGATTCGAGTCCTCCTTAGCAGTGTTATTGAAATGATATCAGAACGAAGGATGAATGGAGGGATGGATGGATGGATGGATGGATAAATCCTGAAACAGATATGGATCGTCCAATCCCCCCTGCAGGAGGACTCTCTCAGCATGGTGCTCCAGGACTGTCATTGTGATATCCAGGTTGCTTGTTCCCTCACAGCTTGGTTTGATTTCTCTGTTGCACAGATGTTCTACCCCTGCATGTGAGATAGAGAGAGAGAGTGTGTGTGTGTGTGTGTGTGTGTGTGTGTGTGTGTGTGTGTGTGTGTGTGTGTGTGTGTGTGTGTGTGTGTGTGTGTGTGTGTGTGTGTGTGTATGAGAGTGTGTGTGTGTGTGTGTGTGAGTGTGTGTGTGTGTATGAGTGTGTGTGTGTGTGTGTGTGTGTGTGTGTGTGTGTGTGTGTGTGTGTGTGGAGGCAGGATATTAAACAATAATCTGCACAGTCCTTTGCCTCAGGGGCATACGGTGAGACACCGCCCTGAGCTAGAGAATTTGTGATCTAATTTAAGGGCAGCGAGGCATTCAGTCTTCCCTCTGTGGACTCTTGGCACTCAACTCCACTCCTCTCCTCTCTTTTCCTCTTCTTTCCTCTTCTTTCTTTCTCTCCCCTCCACTCACCTCCTCTCCTCTCCTCTCCTCTCCTCTCCTCTCTTGCTGTTGTCGAGAGTTCGGCTGTCCCAGCGTTTCCCAGCACTCTGGCCTCCTCCCTCAGAGCCACAGTCACACACTAGGCCTGGATTTCTCCGGCGGGCAACGAGAAACGCAACGAGCAAAGTCTATTGTGTGGCCATGTGGGAGCATTGCGCTGACCCACCCATGTTTGCACAATTATTTTGCCAAGTTATTGAATTAGCTTTTGTTTGTGTGCGCTGGACTTTACTCGTTGCTCGTTCCTTTTCTCCTTGCCTGTTGCTTGTCAATGAAATTAGTGGCCAGCGTGATTTGTGTGGGGGCTGGTCTGGCCACCACGTAAGCTCCTGTACACACACACAACACTTAGAAGACCCGTCACCCTCCCCATCCATCACTCCCAGAGTCTGAAACAGAGACCTGAGCAACATTCTCAAATGAGAGCCCAGACAATGGAGTCCTTCGTCCAGGACTAAAACAGCAGTTTTTCAGATTACAGTCAGCACGAGTTCATGTCTTTTCCTCAAATCTTCGAATACATGGACTTCCGAGTTTCAAGTTTTCTATTCCTAGCGATGCATATGGTATCACACACTGCACAGTGAAACAAGTTCTCAGGTACGGCGGTGACCACAGATTCGCCATCATCCAGTGTGCATGATGAAAGAAGCATGGGGAAGACCGTGGGGAAGGGAAAGATTGATTTTGTCAGATGGGATTTTCACACCCGGTCCTGTGAGATTGAAACCTCAGGTGTCTCTGTGATGTGACAGTGGATGATGAGATCACAGGCCCAAAAGAGAGAAACAGAGGGGGAGAGAGATGAACAGATAAACGGGATGAATACAAGTCTGCAACCATCCCCCAAGAGCCTGCGCGTCGGATAGGGTTCAGAATACCATTTTAGTGTTTTTGGTGATATAAAAACTTTTATCACATATTTGTATTTATTATTTACCATTTATTCATATATTTCTGTAGGTTGATATATAGACTGATAGATACATAGATAAAGAGAGAGAGAGAGGAAAAAGACAAAGAGAGTGAAAGAAGAAAGAGAAAAAGCCTCCACCTCTGAACTGACTGAGCCGGTGCCTGGAGCACTTTTAAAGATCAGTGTGTCGCTGAAAAGCAGTTTTTTGTTTTAGCCTCAAATGCCATAAGGATCTGTCCCCGGAGTGAGTTGTGGCCTTTAAAACTTCACCTTCAGAGTGGCCTTAGTAACCCTCAGGAAACGCTAACTCCTCTTAACTCCCGTCTGCTCACCCAGGGCAAGGTGAAGAGAGAGAACGGGGAGTGAGGGTAAGGGAGTTTTAGAACGAGGGCCACACATGAACAAAAAAGAGGAGGAGGAGGAGGAGGGGGAGGAGGAGGGGAGGGGGGGGGGGGTGTTTCATGCTGATCAGATTGCTGGTGTAAAGCCTGTCTGCAGTCTGCACGGCTCGTTCACGCGCATAGCGCTGGAAAACAGCCAAGAGGCACGTGGAGGGAGCAGGGGGGGGGGGGGGCTTGGGCAAGAACAGGTGTGGACATGACGCCTGGACTTTTGTTGCCGCTGTATTGTGTGGGTGACAGTGTACACATACACCAATCAGTGCATGCAAAATAACACACACAGGGCGGAGGGGGCCTTTCTGCCTCCACTGCTTGTTTAGTACATCTGAAGTGCCCTGATGTAAATGGCTCGGACATGAACAGTGGAGCCTTGGTAACCTTGCTTAACCCATACAAATGGAGAGCAATGCCATATTATGACGTGAAGAACTGAAGTAGATCTTGAGTGGCATCTAGTGGTGTACAGACGCCATTGCAGCCAGGTGAAAAATAATGAGAAAGGATTGGCCACTGTTCTGTCATCTTGTCTACATCTTGAAAGTTTTGTGAACTAGATATTTCATCACAGTGAAGTTGTGGAAATTCTGTGCAACACACAGACACCTTTAGTTAAACTTCCATTTTTTTTTTCTCGGAGTGATGTTTTATTCAATATGATTTTATGACATCCTGTGCGGCAAACCTTTCCAAGAGATGCCATTAATGTCAGCTCCATGCTGAGAATATAGTGAACGTGAATCCTGACCTTTAAAACATATTATCCTGCTGTCAATCGATTTGAGCACTGTGCTGCAACAAAGCATACATTCCCCCGTGATCCTATGGGCAACCTTATGACTGCCTGTTCAAAATGAACGATCAGAGTGCCACCGCCTGCCGGAACAAATGTGTCTCAGCATGTGTCTCCTCCACAAATGCTTGAGATTATTTGTACCAAGTTGATTTCACAGATGAGTACATTTCAATTCAGTTTCTCATACTTTTTTGTCAAAGCTATTTAGATTGCATGGAAAGTTAGACAATTAAGACCGCATTTTCCCTTTACTTGACTGAATTCATTATGGCAGACCAGAAGTTTAGCAGACACTTTTACAGCCTTAAGTTCCAGCTGAATTTACCAATATAATTAACAGATATCATCTCTTCTACCTGACTATCTTGTCTCTAAACTTTCTTCTTTACAATCTGCTTTTGTTTTTCCTGTTTTTAATCACTCTAGCAAACAGTGGTACACTCCTGTTTTCCTTAGCCTTCAGACACCCTTTGTGAGTGAAATCACTCTTTTGTATTATAACTGTGTGTTCTTCCCAGATCATTATGCAGAAGTACCAACGCTTCTCCTGGGTGGCCAACCTGATCCAGATCTTCATCGCCATCAGCATAACGGTGTCATTCCTCGTGATGGGATCGGCAATGAAGCACACAAGTATGCTCCTCTCTGTCTCTTAACCACCACACATCTGTGACTTTTGCGTGAATATTCTAGAAGTTATGTGTAGAACACTTTACTGGCAAAGGCTGATCAACATTAAAGAGCTCTAATTGCTGGAAAGCTAAGAGGTTAAAAAACCCTAAAATTCTCTTCAAAGAGTCCTGCAGCAGGTTACTTTAGCTTTTCTTGAAAAACTAAAACTTTCTATTAAGACTAGCAAAAGGAAACATTTGTACAGTGTAGCTTGGCATATAGCTCCATAAAGCATGTACAGTGAGAAGCATCCGGAAAACCATTTCATACCTGGACCCAACCTGAGATTTTAAGAAACTATCTCCAATTTAATATTTTGATATTGATTACAAAATCAAACATACCACACAGGGATTCCGATCTCAATTACATATATTACACTACTTCATAAAACACTCACTTAAAATAAATATGCCATTTAAAGTCACCTTAGCTGTTTCTTATGGGTTACCTGATTTTAGCTGATTGGGGTAACTGATTTTAGCTGATTGCATTGCACTTATTAATTATGATAATCAAAAGCCCCATCATTTTCTGCATGTGAAAAGGAGCAAGAGGTTGGATAAGGATATATTATCCTTGCATATCTCCAGAGCCTCCTACGATTATTGTTTTCTGTTGTGCTGCTCAGTATTTGGTTGACGTCTGAGTCACAGTTAAAAGCAGTTCTCACTGATGGAATGAATGTATTTTCTCTGAGTGGGCATTAAACCTGCCCTACATAGGAAAGGCAGGAGTTAAACCAAAAAAGCAACACACGGAAAGCTGGAAGAGGCATCTGCAATCAGTGTATAGAGTTTCTTATGTTATACCATACAGTACAGGAAGACTACACAGAAGTACATCATGGTTACACAGATCAATTAACGGCTTTATAAATGTTTATAGATAATAAAAAACACAGAAGACAATACGATGCATTGCAGGCGTGTTGATCGTGTGTAATATTTTCTGCTACAGTCGAGGGGCTCGTAAGCTCACAGTGGGACTTCAAGACGGAGTGGCTGTCTAAAATCAAGTGGACAATACCGCAGTCTCTGCAGAGGCACAATACCAAAGGGTACTTTCCCTTTCCTTCCCTCGGACATCTCTGGATCTGTTCTGCCGTGAGATAATTTCACAGGCCATTTGTTGCACCCCTTTTTTGACGATTACTTCTCATACAGCCAGCATATTCTTTGACTTTTCTAATAGGAAAGGGTTTCTGAGGCATCGAAAGGCCGCCTTTGATTAATTGCTGTGATTCTCCTAATGCTAACCCAACTATCAATCCACATTTCTTCCCTCTCTGCAGTTTATCCAGTGGCTTTGCGTGCTTCCTAGCATTTGGAGTCATTTTCATCGTGTCCGCGTGTGATCCCAAGGTTGGTTGGGCCTCTATTGAGTCTGGGAGAGAGAGATGGTGAATAGGGCAGCAACATCATTGCTGCATAAACCAGGCTCAGCAGAAAGCAACTTCCTGCCGTGCAGCCTCAGTTCTCCAACTCACTTCATAGTTCACTGCATTGAAATTGAAATAGAGAGTATGTTTTGTGTACATTACCCTTACACGATCATCTGTCTGACCACAGTGTGCTGTAGAAATAGAACACAGGGACACACCAACACACACACACACACACACACACACACACACACACACACACACACACACACACACACACACACACACACACACACACACACACACACACACACACACACACTTCCTAGAAGTGGAGAAGGCCTCTGCTGCCCCAGTGTGGGACACTTACATTGGACTCTTACATTGGCACTGGGATTGTTTGGGGGGGGTGGGAATGGGATTTGGCTCCCTCTGCTTTGTACTGTTGTAATTGATCAGTATTTTTCCATCTCAGGGATTTGTGGTGATGCTCGACAAGGTGGTGTCCTTCTCTCTGAATATGGA
The DNA here is from genome assembly GCF_900700415.2 of Clupea harengus. Lineage (NCBI taxonomy): Eukaryota > Metazoa > Chordata > Actinopteri > Clupeiformes > Clupeidae > Clupea > Clupea harengus. The sequence continues at coordinate 3,552,316 of NC_045161.1, read as the reverse complement.
AGTTGGCCTGTTTATCTTTACAATGCTGCGGACGTCCAGATCAGAACGCTTCAAGTAAGTGATACATGTACACAAGTAAGGATTTATGTATGTGCATGTACTATATGCAATGAGACAGGTAGTGTGTGTGTGTGTATGTGTGTGTGTGTGTGTGTGTGTGTGTGTGTGTGTGTGTGTGTGTGTGTGTGTTATGTGTGTGTTATGTGTGTGTGTGTGTGTGTGTGTGTTTATGTTTATACGTGCAGAGATCCAGACATGGTCCACTGGCCTTGACAGCCACATGGCCTCTCTCTCCTCCCAGACACCTGACCGTGCCCCTGCCCTCAGCCGAACTGCTCTTCCACCTGCACTGGCTCCTGCCCGTCTACTTCCTGTTCGCCGTGGGCTATGACGTCATGCAGAGCGTGTTCGAGATCGCCTGGAGCCTATCCCACTCCCGCCCCGGCCCCGGCCCCGGCCCCGGCCCCCAGCTGCACCCGAACCCCACCAACTCCTCATTGCTTTAAGGGAAAACCACAGCGATCCTCCACTCTCACACTGCAAGCCTCTCCAGAGGACCGGCGTGCACTTAGCTGAGTGGGAGACCCGTGGCACCATCGCCGTCTTCCTCAGACTCCTCAGGGATGAACTGAAGGCCAAAAATAAAAGATGAATCACAGCGGCTCCTGACCCCCCGGTAGCCACTCGGAAGTTAGGATGCCATCTGCGGGCTTCCTTGAAAGCACAATGAAACAGAATGATTGACCATAAGGACTGGCACGGAGGGGAGGAAAAGAAAAGCCAGCACTGTGTGGATGTGACAAAGGTGTTGTTCTACTGTGTGTGTGTGTGTGTGTGTGTGTGTGTGTGTGTGTCTGTGTGTCGGTGCAGATGTGATGGGGGTCCTTTTGAAGCATGCTCCTCCTGGTGCACTCACTGCATGTATGGCGGTTCCCTGGAATGTGTCTCATATGGCTTCTCCTCAGCTGCATCTGCCCTTTCAGCCCGCTTCAAAAGACTTATATTGAACCCAAATGTATAATATTTCAGTATAGATATTTGCTTTCCAATCCAGCCTTAATTATATGCTCGAGGCCTTTAATGGTCAAGCCATATGGTCCGTTGGAATGGAACAATTTCAGGATGGAAGAATTCAGATTGAAGGGCTGTCCTATTCTGTATTTTACTGGAAGAGAAAGAGAGAGAGAGAGAGAAATCTATGAATACAATTAGAGGTGTATTCTTCCTCTGAGTCATAAAGTACTGTATATACTCCAAAGGCAATAATGTAGGATAACTAGTTTTCTCAGTTGGCCACCATATGAACTTCATAAAAAAAAACTAGATATGCGAATTAATAGAAAATGTGAATGTGCTGCAGCAGCAGTCGGCCATTGCGTACCATAACCTATTGAGCTCCATGGGTGCTAACACTGTGTGCCCTACGAAAGAAAGTTTTGACCCTCCTACCACCTGTTGGATGAGCAATAAATATCATCTAACAAGGCGCAGGGCAGCGATTCTAGAACATCACTGACCCACTGATATTCTGGCACACATAGGTAAACAACACACACACTCTGCTATTCAAATATGTATGTCAGTGTTCAAAATGAGTTGATGGTCTTCATTCATTACGTGCAATGCACCTTATTGAGATCTAGGAAGAACTCCTCTAAACGTGTGTTGTGTTTGCCTTCTCTCCACAGCAAGAGATGGCAATCAAGACTCTTTTCATTAGTGGTACCCCGGTGGTGGTATGACCCTACCTAGTGCTATCCAATCAAGTGGCAGCCCTGTTAGCTCAAGGAGTATTACAAAGCATTTAACCCCTATGGTGTCTGAGACCTGTCAGGAACCTTTGAGGTAGTTTGACATGCCTTGACATTTTTATTATTTCTCCCTCATGTGAAAATATTGATCCCAAAGTGCTACATATGCTATTATTTAGCACAGACTCAACAGCAACATTAATCTGAGGGCATTAAAACTGTCATTACTATAATGTTTTATTAAATCAGCTGTAAACACACAATTTGCCAAGACTTCTGAGCTCTGATCATTGTAGACACGAGTGTCCGCTACAGAGAGGTAATTAAAGCATTCATCAGTTTCATGTAGTTTGGTAACGAAAAGTCTATAAGTCTGGAGTGACACTGTTTCTTTTGAAAGTGGGTGACCTATATCATGCATATGGATGAGATAATCCTTTTCATGTAAAATGCTGTAGTCAAAAATCCAAATATACAATGGGTCAAATTATAATGTATAGTAGATGCAATCACATTGCTTTCCTGGAATAATGCCATATCAAAATAAACAGTAAAAGTTGTCAGTCCACGGAATGGGATTTATTATAATGATAATGTAGAGAGAAAGTTGGCTCACAATTATAATGAGTCGCTTTGGTCTGATATTGCTGACTGCAACATGTAGGTTAAGGTAACACCTCATACAGGTTTATGATATGCTGCACTAACTAAGCAAAACTAAAAGCAGACTACTCGAAATGCTACATGCTAACTGTACACAACCATGCACTACCTATGCCCCGCAACAGAATGCACATGCACACACACACACAATGTTGCTGTATAACTTTTCACCTTATGCACAGTGCACACAGTAGGTCTCTCCATCATAATTCAGTTACAGCAAACATAGGCGAAAAAAAGATTTCCTTCTATCTTTCACCTGGGTTATTTAAATTGATCTTGTGTTGGCTTGGCTGTCCATATGTTTATATATCTTTATGTCATAGTCTCTTTGCATCAGGACCACTAACTTGTTACATTCTTCTGTGAGGTGTATGTGTATTCTGAGAGCAGCAAGCTCGTTGCTTTCCTACACGAAACGCCTAAACTTTTCACGCAGGTCACTTGCGCTAGCAGCCGCCGTATCACCTCCGTCCCCCTATGTGTTAGCTCCGGGTGTCTCCGCTGTGTTTTCGTTGTTATTCTGATTCAGCAAGTTAGCACATAATGGACTTTGCTTTCTGTTTAACATATTTTCCCGACTTAATGCCGATATTTTAATCAAGTGTAATCATGATGTCAAAGCAAAAAACGTACTATGGATGTTTTGTCCTGTAACGCTGGCTGATCTTGGCACTGCAGAATAACGAAGAGAGTGATCTGTCTTGAGACGTGAAGAAGTTGAACGTGAAAAGGTGGTGGCTATGTATGCTGATGCTTATTGTTTGTAATAAAGGAAGTAGCATTTAATCATATTGCTTCTGCATATTTATATATGAAATATATATATATATATATGAAATGGACCGATTGTTGTCATGATTCCCGCTCCCATTGACTTTTTTTCTTGTCCTTTTCCACTCACGTGATAGTAAAATTTCACTCACATCCCATGGGAATCCAGTGACCCACAGTCAGCCTCAAACACACTACAAAGCATTAGGATGGACCTGTTCGCACTGCAAATTGAATTGATACAGAAAACTGGGGGAGTTGAAACGATAAAACAAATATGATAATAAAACTTAAAAAGAACAAATTGTGATTGCTTGTGCAGTCACATGATAAATGCTCCTCAAAGCTCGAAAACTTAAACCTCAAAATCTCTGCTGCGGACTGCCCAATGACCTAAAGAATAACAAGAGAATGCAGAATGGCTTCTAAGTCCCCCAAGAATCTCCAGGAATTATTTTGGTAATTTTAAGGACTAGGAAGTGTTTTGCCTTTTACACTTTTTGATACACATTACTTTTCTACTTTTCACATTTTGACTTAAATTTTGTCTATATCGATGCTTTTTTGTACATTAAAATATTCTTGTCATTGTACATGAAAGCCTTTAATCCTTAGTCATGCCACTCCACATTTATGCTATAACTTCTACAAAGGTATTCCCGATATACGCTTGTAATATTAAACATTTAATACTTCTAAAGGACAAAATGCATGCCTTGTGCAACTATTTATCTGAATGTATACTGCACTAGAACTTTATGAACATTTATATCCTTTTACGGACACAACTACCCTTTATACTATCACATGAAGTTTCAAATGAAGGTTTCAGTGATATATTAAAATGTGTATTTTGCAGTTTTTGCAATTGAGAGGAGAGGAATATTGGATAATATTGGAGGAGAATCAAAAATGTCCACAAACCATGTAGTAGAATATGAAAAACTTATTATGAAAAGCAAATAAAAAAAAAGGAATAAAAGAAAAGTTTGTTCAATCCACTGACAGAAAACAAAGGTGCTGCCCAGCCCAAGGCTAGAAGCCTAGTTACTGCCACATGTTTAAACAAGGGGTAGATCTGGGGGGTATTCCTAATACGTGGTTTAGTGACAAACCTGGATAAGTTAACTCCAAGCAGTAATCTTAATTAAGTGGTAAAGTCTTCTTCCTAATAGAAGAGCCCTATGAATTCATTCTCCTGGCAAAACAAAGCCATAGGGATCCTTTTTTAGGAGGTTTACTACTTAATATGAGTTAACTTATCCGGTGTTCTCACCAAACCACGTACTTGGAATACCCCCCTGATCCTGTTATGGCCCAAGTGGGTGTCATCATAGTTAAATGCTGCTCCTCCTTCTGTGGTTTCATTGACTTTTAGAAGACATGTTGCTTAGAATCTAAGAGGCCCTCGTGGCTCATATTATGTGAAAATAAATCAGAGATGTGTTTTGGTCCTAGGTGATTAACTGATTTATGAACTGTAGCGGCATATTAAAATCAATTCAGAAACTGACTGGGAGCCAGTGAATCGATCTATGAACTGGGCTAATGTGTTCAGAGAGAACTCTTGCAGCAGAGAGGTAAATGAGTTGTAGTTGTCTGATTCTGAAATTCATTTTTTGGAAGACTGGAAAAGAGCATTGCAAAAGTCATACATGATAGACACCAAAGTCAGATTTGATGTATTAAACTTTATTACAGGCTCATGGCCCGCATGGAAGATGCACAATACATATAATCAATACATTACATATAAATACATACAATCATAAATACATATACAAGGAAAGAAGGGCTAAAAAAGGCACTCATGCCAGTGTTCCCAGATCTTAGATGTGTACTTGACAGAGCTGTGGCCAGGGTCTGTCATCAGATTTGTAGAGCAGTCCAGCCGACTCATAAACTTAAAAGTAAGGTTCCTCAGCAAGGCCATAAAGGTGGTTAGACCCATATTACAGAACAGCTGACTGGCTCTAGTACTCCTGGGTTTCTTCAGGGGTATCCTAAGACAGTCATTATAGGCTACTTTCAATTTACGCAAGCTCTCCTTCTTGTAATTCACCCAGAGTGGAGCTGTATAGAGACGGGTGCAGTAGGCTCTAAACAAATTCATTTTAACGTCATATGTACAGTGGTGGAATTTTCTAACCAACATGTTAGCTTGGACATAAAGCAATCTCCTCTGTCTGAACATGTCGGCATCATCCTCCAACGTGTCTGTGATAATGTGCCCCAAGTATTTGGTACTATTGGACACCCCCAGAGCTTGCCCAGAAAGATGAAAGGCAGGGAACTTAATATCCATGTCCTCCTTAGTTCTACAGACCATTACCACGCTCTTCTTGGCATTATATTTAACATCAAAATCGACCCCATAATTAGTGCAGATGTTAAGCAGCTGTTGAAACCCACCTGTACTCGGGGATAGTAAAGCTAGGTCGTCTGCATACATAAAGTGGTTGACCAGGGAATCACCTATCATACAACCTGTACTGCATCCCCCCAGCTGCCTGGAAAGGTCGTCCATATAGATATTGAAAAGGGCTGGGGATAATATATACCCTAGAACTACTGACAGCATGGAGTCTGGCAATATACCATGGGTCACCATCCCAGTAAAGCAGATAGACAATAGCACTGCCAACCTGGGCCCAGCTAACTTAAGGTGCTCTGCTGTGATGTTGTCCAGGCCACTAGCTTTCTTGTCTGCAAGTTGCCCTATGGCACTGAAAACATCATTGGGGATAAAACAAATACTTTCTTGATCTATTTTGCCAATATGATAAGGCTCATATTTAATACAATTAAACAGCTCTGCATAATGCTGCCTCCATAGGTCAGCAATTGCCACTGCATCAGTTACCCCCTCTATACTGCATGGAAGAGCTGCTTTAGCCCTATTAAGGGTTTTTACCTCCTTCCAGAAGCTAGTGATGTCATTTTTAAGCATATTATCAGCCATAGAGTGAACACTCAGCACCTGCGCTTGTTTGTTTATATAATATGATAGAAACAATAAGTCTTGTTTGGACACTTAACTTGCACTTACATCCCTGCACTTTTTTTTCTTTTTTCTATTTCTTATGTAAAGTAGTATTTATTGTTACACTAGGTCTCTATTGCTCGTAGCTTGACTGTTCTCTCCCCTGTACGTCGCTTTGGACAAAAGCGTCTGCTAAATGACTAAATGTAATGTGATGTAAATGTGGACATCAAAGGAAGAGAGCCTGTAGGATCACTCCCTGGAGGATTCCACAAGTCTCTCAGATTCAACTTTTCCAGTGTTGTTAGAAAGGTCTCCGTCATCCAAGTGCTAAGTAAACCAATTTAAAAAAACGCTCTATAAAGCCCTGCCCGGTTCTCCAATGTATAGAGGATTTCTTCAATATCGCAGGCTGCACAAACACCTATTAGAACCAGAACAGACATGTTCTCTCAGTATTTAATCATTTATGTCATATAGAACTTCTATTAGAGATGGGATGCTACCAAAATCCATTATTTGAATGTAACACTGTTTTCTAAAAGGTGTCACTCACTGAAAAAAAAGATGCAAAATCATCACATTAGTGTAAAATAGTTCTACAGACTAATAGGGGAATTTGAAGTATCAGTGACGATAGAGCTAGGCCTTTCGCACATTTATTTAGTACCTTTTGCACTTAACATATACCTTTCTGCTTATATTCATTGGCAATCAATTGAAGAGTCAATTGATTCTCATTGAGCTAGCATAATCCCATTAAGCAACATGAAATTAGTTTACTTGGGTAATGGATGTTTATTCTTAGATATCATGTCCATTACGCATGTGCACTAAGAAAGCAGAGTAATATAAGAAAGGCAATAGTGATTACAGAAGAGCTAATGTTTTCATGGCAACATTACAGTGCAAGGAAAGATATTTGCAAAAAGCTTACCTTGCAAGACTTGCTTCAGATAATCCTGAATATTCTTCCTGGACTGTAGATGGCACCATGTGCAATTTACACTCCTATGCCTTCTCCAGAATAGCAAACTAGGGGGAGATAACACATTTGGATCTGAAATGTAGCAATGAGAAGCCAGGATGATATTCATTTAAATGTGTCAAACAGCCCGTGGCAGTAATACCAGAGCTAAATCTCTATCACATTATAAAGATTTTTTTTTTGTCATAGTAAAATTGTTTAGATAATATATAATGAACATTTTTGGTAATTTAAGGCAAGGCATGATGATTGTGTTTTGTTTTCTACTTTGGCAAATATCTAATTTGTTCATTTTGACATGCTGGCACATGCATTGCTTTCAGAGGTACAGTCAGATAGTTGACATCTCTGTCTGCTCACAGACTGTATTTTATTGCTAATAAATAATTTGTCTAGTTGTAGTTTAAAAAAAAAAGTCAGCCCTTCTCTGTGTGGCTGAAGCATGTAATTAATGGATATTCAAATGTAAAATCACAGAATTATTGTAGAATCAACAGAAAGGAAGTATATTTAAATTAAAATACTAGTTTTAGTAGGCAAGGCATCTTTTTAACTCTGAACACAGATTCTCTCCTGTGTAGGCTACTACAGATTTCCAATAAAAAGATCAAGGCCATCACAATTGGCTGAGATGTTGAAAGGCATATTTGTTATGTGTAACACGTACAGTGTGAAGGGCCTTTTATTTTGAAATAGGGATTGAGATGAAAACGCAGAGAAGCAGAGAGAAACGGAGGGAGCTAGCCACTAGGTCAGCCGGTCAATAGTTGAAACGTGATGGGCAGCCCGTTGGGTTGTAAATTGAAATGCTCAATAAACTTGCATGTTTGTGAATTCAACTAAGCTCCGGGTCAGGTGTAAATTGGCTGCCCCCAGATATTTTGAGCATTACATATGCACTAACAGAAACAATAACAACACCCAGGCAGCTGCATTATTTTTTAACGCGTTAAATAGGCTATTTCAAATTTAATCGCAAAATTGAACGCGTTAATTTTGAAAGCACTAATGACAAGCCATTTTCAATATCCTCTTGTCAAATTATGGAGCTGGTTACATCATTTTCATAGGATTTAACAGCAAAATCTAATACCAGCTTTTATACTTACTATGAAACCTGAAATCTAACTTATTTCTGAGAACCAGATGCATCCAAAAATAGGTAAACGGACATCTTTAGGCATTTTTGAATACTTGCCTCTTTATGTTAAGACAAAATCATGACAGACACAGAATTAATATCAAAATATATTTTATTCTGGACTTTTTTTAAATCAGATCTGATTCAAATTACAACAGATCGATGCAATGCATGGGAAGGATCTGCAACCAAAGAAAGGAGAAAAGAAAATATTGGGAAAATAAACAGGGCGTGAGCGC
>NC_045161.1:3403777-3538777 GCF_900700415.2 Clupea harengus | reverse complement strand
GAACTTGAACACTGGCTGAGATTACAGCTCCTATACAGTGTGGAAGTCCACCGGAAGTTTGTAGTTTTCAAATGTGAGCATTTTAACACTTCCTGGTTCCAAAGAAAAATAGTTCCCTATGGAAAAATGAGCCGACTGCTCACAAACTGTGAAATTAAGATGTGAGGAAAAAAACAAAGCCAGTAGGTCTTCTGCAACTGTTTTCTTGTCTCGTAAAAAAATCAATATGTTGTTACCAATATGCTAAAGCAGAAAAAAAAAAAGACATATTAGCACGTGTCGCTTTGCGTCATGCAGTATGTAGGCCTCTATAGTGGGATCCACGGTCACAGACCAAAACCCCCTTCAATCTCAGAGGGATTTTTTTAATTCAAAAATGCTAATCCGCCGCATACAAAATGACGCCGGTCACTCTGCCCCTCTATAATACCATTTATATTCTAAGGTAATGCAGAGGACCACTGCACTATGAGGTGCTTTGAGTAGTCTCTATAGAGCTACTATAAGAGTGTGTGCAGTGAAGTGGGGGTGAGGGAGTGAAGGTCTACCTGAATGGAAAGGGAACTGCTGCTTGGCTTCCCCTGTGTGGGCGTCCCAGATGATTGTAGTCTAGGGGTGGAGCAGCAGACACAATACATTAGAAAACAACCTAATCACTTTTTTTTTTCCACTCAACACACAGTTTGGACCTCATGGATCAAAAAATCATATTCACACATCAAGACCATCAGTACATCGAAAACGGCACACAATAGAAAATCAGATCACTTACTTTATCAACCCCCGCGCTAAGGATGAAGTTTCCTTTCTTGTTCCACTTCAATGCAAAAATAGGACCTTTGTGTTGACCTAAAGTACTGGCAAGATTCCCTGGGAAAGGGTGAGAGGACAGGCAATGTGAGAAGCAGTGAGGAAGTGTATGCTGCTCGCTTTTTCTTCTCTCTTTTTTTTTTGAAGCCTTCACTTCAGTGGAAGAATATAGTGAAGAGAATATGTCTTACCATCTTTCGTCCATATCCTTGCAAATCCATCATAGGAGCCTGTTGCTAGTAGTGTACCCTCACTCTGCGAGAGAGAAATGAAAGGCGTCTCATTTCAAATTGAAATTCTAAAGCACAGCGGAAAGCACAGCCTTTGCATTGCGATGCCCATCGTCATCCGTTCTGTCGGAGTCTACAGGCCTTCGACGTGACATGACTGAACAGAAGTCAAAGTTCTGCCTCTGGAAAGAGTGGCGGTATACATTAAAAAAAACGGAAGTGGAGAGGTGGACTCACGTTCCAGTCTAACGACGTGACGTCTTTGTTGCTGGGCACGTCCTGGCCGCCCTCACGTATGCAGTGGCGCAGTACCAGCTGAGTGGAGCTGCTGGTGCTGTTCTCACTCAGGTTCCAGATGCGTGCCGTCGAGTCCCCAGACCTGCAGAGGGAGAGGAAGAGAGAGAGGAAGAGAGGAAGAGTCAGCAAAACGTTTGAAGCATTCAATAAAAGAGCTGGAAAAAGGAATGAGGCACGCCAGAGGAAGGCAGAATGAAAGTACGGTGGGTGCAATATCCTCTCAGCACAGACACTAAAAATAAACACAACCAGAGGAGGGGAGGGGAGGGGAGGAGAAACTGAAATGCAAAGACTGTTCCCTGGAGAGGTGACAAGACAGACAGGGAGAGAAGATGGAGAGAGATGGAGAGAGAAGATGAGAGATGGAGAGAGAGAGAGAGAGAGAGAGAGAGAGAGAGAGGAAGAGAGAGGAAGGGGAGGCCCTCACCCTGAGGCCAGCAAGTCGCTGACGGGGTTCCAGGCGCAGATGAAGACTTCTGACTCGTGACCGCGCAGCACCATGGCCTTGTTCTGAGGGATCTCCACATCCCCGTCCACCTCCATCATGTCTGCGTGGTTATCTACACACGCACACACACACGCACACACGCACACACACACACACACACACACACACATATACACACACACACACCCCCAAGCGCACACACACACACACACACACACACACACACACACACACACACACACCCAAGCGCGCACACACACACACACACACGCACACACACACGCACACACACACACACACACACACACCCAAGCGCACACACACACACACACAGGGAAGGAGAGAGAAAAAAAAAAGAAGGAAAAAAAGAACCACAGTGAGAGGCCATGTAAGGACGACACACACACCTTAATATAGCAGTCTCTCTGCATCAGTGGTCACAGCAGGCACTGGCCTAGAAACGTCCGCGTGAGCGTTCACACAACATGCTACTAGCCTGCTGTGATCACCGCTCCAACACATTAGTCCCTTATTCCACTACGTCCCTTATTCAGCTGCACATCAGTGCCATCCTTTAGCCACCCATTTATCTAGACATAGCAATATGCATGGATGGTTGTTTTTAGCCATTTATACCCGACTACTTAATCTAATGCAACGCACTGCACACTGCAATCTGTATGAATAGAGTCCCTACTGACTAGATTCACACTCTCTTTTTATGGAGTATTCAGGATCATGAGTAACAGATGTTTATGTTTTTTACCACAAGATAACAAATGAGTTACAGTTGTTTATGTTTTTACCAAAAGATAACAAATGAGTTACAGTTTGTTTATGTGTTTACCACAAGATAACCAATGAGTTACAGTTGTTTATGTTTTTACCACAAGATAACAAATGAGTTACAGTTGTTTATGTTTTTACCACAAGATAACAAATGAGTTACAGTTTGTTTATGTCTTTACCACAAGATAACAAATGTTACACCTGAGACGATGATCATTTCTAAGACCTTCATAACTAAATGCGTCTTCCCAAGCTACGAGAGCAGGAAGGAGTCATGGCTTGACAGACTTACTTGCTAGGGTGTGCGCTCCGTTCTCCTCGCCGTTGGCGGTGTTCTCTCCGTTCTTGGCGTTGCCCTGCATGTTGGCGGTGGTGGGCACAGGGGCGGTGGACGCCTGCTGCTGCGCCAGCTTGTCCCGGTAAGCCTGCTGGCGCGTCTGAACCACGTCTGGCATCACCGCGTCGATCAGCGACAGGGACTCGATTGGCCGTCCATCAAACAGCGTGCCATCCTGCACAGGGGGTGGCAAGGCGAGACAAGACATCAGGCAATGTGCTTCCCTGCCCTATTTACGCGTCTGTATATGAAATTCCTTGTGCTAGTGGTAAAAAGGACCACGATGGCCGAATCTCTCTACATATTCATCCATGTACCAACACAAACCAGCTGTCCTCTACAGAACATGGAACATGGAAGGGGGTGGGAGAAAAAAAAGAAAAAAAAGATTGTGATTGTTTCATTTAGGTCAATGTACTTCCAGGTCAGTTCGGCAACCACAACGTTTGGCTTATGACCTATCGCTTCGGGGGACTTCTGTGAATCTGTGAATATCTCTCCATCTTTACCGCAGGTCTCTCACCTATGTGCTATGTGAACACCGTACCTACTGCCAAGCACTTCTTTAAAAGGTCAGTACATTTCATGCCAATCTCAAAATAAAATTCTGTGAACCTCTCCCACTGCTATGTGCGCTCCATTGTTGTGGTTTCCATGTTGCCATAGTGACCCGGCAGTACATTGACCTAAATCTTACAACTTACATGAAAAAGTACATCTTTTTTTTTTTTTTTTTTTTCAACCATCAATTGTTTTTCCTCCATGTCCCTTACGGGGTTCCATAGTCCTCTAAAAAAAAAAATCAGAGTTCAGGCCTAAGCTATTTATTAAATCGATTTTATGGCTACGAAATTTCAATCACAACAGAAAGAAATATATTGCAAATGATAAATTATTGGAAAATAATTATCGTAATTACATTTTAACTGCCACCATTAAACAAAACATTTTTGTAATAAAACAGCATATGACTTCCTATTGAACTTAGAAAAAATGAAAACCAAGAGCTTTATCGGGTGAAACATTTAAAAGAACTGATCTATGGACCGACGGTAATGTAATGTGTGTCAAAGTGTGTGTGTGTGTCCCCCACCTCGTTGATGCTGACTTCTGCCTCGACGTACTGCAGGCCCTTCTGAATGATGGAGATGAGTGCAGCAGGGGGCACTAGAGCTCCATTGATGTTGGACTGGCTGATGTGGCTCTCTATGCCAAACGTGAAGGCCGAGTGGGAAAACCCTGGTGGGGGGAGGGGCACCACACCATCAAATCAGTACAGACACAAGCTTTCATATGCGCCATGTAAACACACATACACACACACACACACATAAATACAGGCAAAAAACACTCACTCACTCACTCACTCACTCTCACACACTCACACACACACACACACACACACACACACACACACACAAATAGACAGGCAAAAAAGCAAAAGAACTTCCATGTATGAGTGCGTGCTCGCACACATAGTCACACACACACAAACACACACACTCTCTCTCTCACACACACACACACACACACACACACACATAAATAGACAGGCAAAAAAGCAAAAGAACTTCCATGTATGAGTCCGAGCGCGCACACAGTCACACACACACAAACACACACACTCTCTCTCTCACACACACACACACACACACACACACACACACACACACACAGAGAGAGAGAGAGCACTGTGTTTCACATTTTACTAACATGAGTGTGTGTGGGGGTTCAGCTTACCTGACTCCTGCAGGTATCTGTACACCAGGAAGTTGACCTCATCGCTGCTTATGCTCATCTTTACACTTGCTTACACCATGAGGTCAGCACACAGGACACAGGCCTGGAGGAGAGAGAGGGGGAGGGGAGGAGAGGGGAGGAGAGAGAACAAGTGGTAAGAATACATCCAGAGAGGGCTGGCAGCAATGAGAGAAAGAATGAGAGAGAGAGAGAGAGAGAGAAAGAAAGAAAGAAAGAAAGAAAGAAAGAGAGAGAGAGAGAGAAAGAAAGAGAGAGAGAGAGGGAGAGAGAGAGTGAGAGAGAGAGAGGCTATAAAAAAAATATCTCTATGGGCTTAACACCTGGCCGTAGCTAAATTGTGAGTCCATGCACAGCCTTCTCTAGTGGCTGTGGACATTTAGAGACTCATTGGCTGTGCAGTGAGCGCTCCACTCCCGGCAGCTGAGTTCAGGCCGGGGCAGCGGCTCTGGCTGCCAGGAGGGACACAGGCCCTCTTCACAGCGCTCGGGGTTAAAAGTGAACAACCAAGGCGCCTCTTCCCCCAAACCAATAACAACCTGCAGTACCACCATTGGCCATCAAACATCGGTGACGCTGTCACACCAGGATCGCTCAGAGTGGCCTTCGTCACCTGCAGCTGTGGTGGTTTGGCATGTGAGTTTGTCTGTGTGTGTGTGTGTGTGTGTGTGTTTATATGAGATAACTGGAGAGAGAATGGTTGGAGCAGTTTCTCACTCATACTTGACAAATAAAATGTTCCAAACGTTCTACAAGGAAATGTCCTCGGTCTGACAAGCCTTTTTGCAAATGGGAAATGATCTTGTGTAACTGTACAGCAGCCTCCATGCGTCAGTGGCGCATGAATGGGACAAAACTCAGTGTCACCTCAGCATTCACAGACTGTGGGTCATTGGGAATCTATAAGACATGTATACAAAATGACATTGCTTACACACACACACACACACACACACACACACACACACACACACACACACACACACACACACACACACACACACACACACAAAAATGAAGCATTCAACATTCGGCAGCATCTCGGTCTCATTCACCTGAAGAGTACTATTACGTTAACTAGAGTGTGCTGACCACGTCACTCAACTCCAAAAGACCACTGGCCTCTGAAAAAGTAGTCCATGGCACAAAATATCCTTGTCAAAACATTGCGTAAATCACAACAAGGAGGAACAGTCCTAATGAGATAAAAAAAAAACTGGACAACTGCAAAGGGCCATTTTTTGTGAAGCCCAATTAAGTCAGGGGGTGTGGTGCACATCTTCATTGATGTCGTGCAAAAAAGGGAGCGCGCACATAATCTCATGATTGGTGTGATGGGGGGGTAGCGAGACGGAGAGCGGATGGTCATTGAAGCAGTGGGCGAAAACAGGCTACATGTATCTAGAATCGAGAATCTATAATATACTGATTGATTGTCGTTGTCGTGGGTAGAGGATCTGCATGCAATGGTTCAGTGTTTTGCGAGTTACAAGAAGCGAATGTAGAGTGAAGCTGAGTGCCCGAGACATTCATTTCTTTTTCATGGCCATATCTGAGTGGTGAGGTTTTTGTTCTATTTCAAGAGCGAGGACACAGCTGTAGTGGTGAAACACTGCTTTCTATTCCTGCCCGATGCATCTGCAGCTCGCGCTTCTCGGGTTTTGAGCAGTTTCATGAACCGAGGCGACCTCGGTGAACCCTGCGTTGCACTCAAATGTGATTGCAGGCCAGCAGGAAACGGCATGCATGTGGGTTTCAACTGTATGGAGATATCGGTACATTTTCTGACAAGAAACATAATAGAGGAGCCTGACTGAGAAATTAGAGAGTGACGATAAAAAGTAACGATAACTGGAGGCTGATCTTTCACCTATATTACCAGTGCTGTAATTGTGTCGTTTGAGTTAGTTGAGTGATGAAAGCCAACTTGATTGTGGGTTTATTTGTAAAACAGTAAAACAGTTGTACAGAGGCGAGTAACTAGCAATGGCCTCATTATTTTCTCCTTCCTCGGCATAACCCATATTTGATCTGACTATATTGCCAGTTGCTGAGCTAGTTACGTACTCACGAAGCTAGCTAATGGCATGGCTTGTCTGTTGAAGATAGCGTTAATGAGCGGTTCACATAGCGTAATTCTGCATAATAATGTAATATTAATGCTTCATATACCCGTGATTTGCTGTTCTTGGTAGCCAGTTTAGGTGGCTCAGGCTGCTTCCAACAGGAAGATGATCATGTCCAAGCCTACATGTTAGCAACCTAAAAAAGTATGGACCACGGAAAGCAACAAATATTAGCCTGATCTCTGCCTCAAGCAAAGAGCTGATTTGGACATCCTGTACCTCTTCCCTTCATTTCAGTTTCTTGCGTGTTTCAACAAATGGTGTTCACTCACTTTAATTATTTATTTATTTTACCAGATACATCATCACTATGTCCGAACTTAATCAGATCAGAATTATTCGATCACTATGGTAAATCTTTATGTTCTGTTTTTCTGTCAAAAATGAATATCGGCTGATATATCATTACCAGATTTTTCAATCTTCAAATATCGAAATCGGTATCCGTCTTAAAAATCCTATTTTGGTCAGGCTCTAGACCTATTTTCCTAGATACAGGTCCAGCCATGCTCTCATTCTACCCAACACATCCTAAATGAGCCTGGTCCTCCAACACTGAGACCATGTGCTCTCAGCTAAGAACATTGCCATTGCCGTTTCATCAGAATTACTCAGCAAGATCTAATGCTGTTACACCATCTTGTCATTGACCTTTCGCCAGAAGCGATTTAGCCACGCCCACCGATTCTAAAGGAGGGAACTCTGACAATGTCCAACCTCCAGAATGTATAGCGTCATCAACAACAATAATGGCAGACATCGGAAAACACCAAAAAAAGCAGTGTATTGTCAGCAAAAAATCAGTGATGTGTGGTGGAATAATCATTCATTGTTAATATTATCCTATGCATGACAGAAGGGGTTACCCTTTGTACAGTACAGAGGTGAAGGGATACATTTAAAACATTGAAATGACCAGGGAAGGCGATACGACTATAATTGAGCCGGGAAGATCGCACAGGTTCCACTCGAATTGAACGCAAAACCACATCAACTGATCCTGAAACAAAACACAACCAACCTAACGTTGTGGACCAATTTTGCTCTTGAACTGTAGAGTAGGTTAACCGCTTCAGTTATTATTAGAATCTATCATTATCTAGTGTCGACATCATCGTATGAAAATATGCATTGCTGAAGTTATTGAGGTATGAGTGGACACGTCCGATAACACTGTGCAGTTAATGTAGGCTACGAGTACGAAATAAAATGTCCTTAGGCAATACTTTCTGTAACATTACGTCACCAGATTATTGTGCCCATATTGTAGTTGGTTACTACTGGAAGTTAGCTAACCTGGAATGACATTAACTATTGCTTGCTAGCTAACGCTAACATACAGTATGTATAGTAGTGGGCTAGCTAAGTATCTCTGACCAGAGACTAAGATGGTTACTTTTGTTGAGTACCTTGATTTGTTTTAGTCTGTAATACCTTGATCTGCTGATAATGGTAATAATCACTGTGACAGTAGTGTTACGTTGGCTATGTTTGCTAGCTAGCTCTATATATATATATATATATATATATATATATATATATATATATATAAACATATACACACACACATACATATATACAAGGTATATTTACATTTTTCATTTTTGAGTTTTGGGCTTCAGGAAAGGTAAGAAGAGTACTCCTTCCTTCAAACCTGCAATAATTGAAAGTTGACAGAGATACTGTGGTGCCAATTGTTTGTTGGACCAAGTGAGTGAAGCTCATAATATCGGCCTGACTGGTCAGTTTGTCTGTCAGTCAAACTCCCAGCGAAAGGTCAATTGGGTGGTGTGGTTGAATTCAGAGTAGTAATCTAAAAGATCAATTTGTTGCAGTCATGGGTATTAGTGGTCATTCTCAGGAGCAGAGATTAAGTAGAGCCTCTTCATTAGAGTGGTGTGAAAAATCTAACCACTCCTTAGCTTCAGGATATAGCAATCATGTAAAGCCAAATTCAAATGATGGTACTGATCTCTGTCCAATCAGAGTGTGTGTGTAGTAGAGCTGACACGTCACTGTCGATGGCCAATCAGAGGGTACGTTGCTGATAAAACAGTGCTGTGTAGGGCTGAACGATTAATTGCATTTAAGATTTAATCGTGATATGATAGAACGCGATTTTCTAACTGCAACGTTCGCGATTAAAAACGTGGTCTTTAAAAAAAAAAAAAAAACTTTTTTTTTTCTTAAGATGGTAAATTTTGCACACAGTGTTTAAAAAGTGCCTGCCTTGTGTTTATTCTTACAATGACTTTGTTTAAATTACTTAAATGCACAGTGGCAAAGCCACCGATTTGTTGTTCTTGATTCTGTAATGAGCAGTTAAATAAAAATGTAAAATGTGGGAAATAATATTTTACACTAAATGTATCTAATATTGTGTTGGTCATATTGAAATCATTCATTACGATTTGTTGGGAAAATTTTTTAGGATAACATTTAAAAAATCGCATATTAAATCGCAATCGCAATATTGGGGGGGGGGGAAATCGCAATTAGATTATTTTCCCAAATCGTTCAGCCCTAGTGCTGTGTGCTGTGTGCGGTGTGCTGTGTGCTGTGCGCTGTGCTCCCTCAGACCGAGCCTTGAATCAATGGTTCATCTCCAGGCATTGCCAAATGAAATCCCTGCTACCGAGCAAAGTGCACATCTATACTATTGAACAACAGCTATCGATGCACAAAGGAGGACTGCTCTCCTCCGTGGCAGCCAGCCTCACAGGCTTGCAGTCCATGTGCCACTACAGAGCTAGAGGAGGGAACTCCATGTATTTTGGAATCACATGCAGCTATAGGGGATGGGTGGGAGGGGAAATTCCCTTCCTCTGCAGCCTTGTAAAGAGGCAGAGCAAATATGTCAGTTATGAAGGAGCTAGCCTGTTGCTAAGACACATGATTAATAGTACTCCCACTGAAACACCGCCTATGCAAGCGTTGTAAATTGTACTTGTGTACAAACAAGGCAATTTGTCATGGGCCTTTGCTGCTATGATCTTGTCAGAGTAGGTGTTGGTGAGAGCATTTCAGCATAATCTAAAATGTGCGTTCTATGCCTCAGTAACAAAGACTAAAATGCACAGATAGGGAAGGAGCCAAGCAAAATTAATCCAAAGGGGAAACCCTTCACAAAGGGCGTAAGAAAAGGTTGTTTATACTGTAGGTGTGGCCCTCATAGAACTGGTTACTAACATGAGCCTAAAGCAGAGAACAGCATTTTTTCGATTAGCCTACATTAATTACCAGTGCAACTGAATGACAGTATGATATCACAAGGGCTCTAAGAAAACAACAAGGCCTCCAATCTCTTTCTCTCTCTCACACACACACACACACATTCATCTTTTGGCATACAAACCGGGACTGTGCAATGAAATCTGTTGCCAATAGAAGCACAAATGTCACAGACAAATCCAGTCAACTCAATCGTGCACAAACACACAAACACATAAATCTTCTTCTTTGCTCCTTAACTGACAATTAAACAAACATACACCAAAAACACCTACTCTGTTTACCTCCCAATAAAACTCTTAGTATTGCTCATACAAACAGTTGGGTAGGTCTAAATAAATACACAAATATCCAAACCAGTGTGCATGTACACATGCACTAATACATACACACACACACACACACACACACACACACACTCACACACACACACACAGGGGATTATTCATAACCCTTGACCTTTCTCCACAACACCTGGGGTTGAATATTTGTTTGGCGGAATTACACCCAGCTTTTTCAGGCCCCTCCCTAATCAGCCATGAACTTGATCCACAAAAGGCATCCAGTAGGAGTCGCAGCACAGAACACAAAGGGCTTACTCTTGCATAAGTCTGCCACCAGAAGAGAGAGAGAGAGAGAGAGAGAGAGAGGGGGAGTGTAGGGAACCTGTGCCCACAGCCTTAACCCATTAGGTGCCACACTGCAGGCAACATCTCGCTCTCACTGCCTTACAACGTCAGCAATCAAACCATGACTACACAAAAACCACTATTAGAAATGTGAAAAGCCTTAGGAAGCCTAAGGAAAATCTACACATAGCTAGACTACTTGAGGTAACTACCCAGATGGACACGGTCCCATCTGAGATAAGAGTTTGGTTTCTAATCTGGTTCAACAGCAATGGATACAGGAGAAGTGGGAGTTACTTCACCAGACAGCCTCAAACGTCAAGCCATGGAAACCAAATGGCACCACAAATACTACTGTAAAAGCTTTCATTCAAGAAATTGCTATTTATTAATTGCTAATCTCGAATGTTTGGGCTGCTTTCTTATGTGGTCCTTGATTGGATATAAATGCAGTCTGCAGCGATGTGCCCTTAGTGAGAACATGTATCAGTACTGATTAGATCATTATTATAATTTTTTTTATTTTAAACATCACATCAAACACTGTCCCCATTCACCCTTGAAGGCATTTGTTGTCACTGTGATATATATATGGATCGTGCGCATGAATAAATCTGCTCATGTGTGTTGTTGCAGGGGAGAATTCCTTTCGCAATAATGACAGACGTGGATCACTTACAAAACACAAATGTGAACCAGAAAGCAGAAAGATCGGACTTGTTAAGTAACATGGGATTGAGCATTGTGCTTCCACAGGAACTGTTAGCATCTCTTCCCTGGCCAGACAGAAATGTAATGGCATTACTTTACTAGGGAGAAGTTCATTGTTGGTTGTTGCGGTCACTTTATCTGACTTGGGTGA
This sequence comes from Clupea harengus, assembly GCF_900700415.2. Lineage (NCBI taxonomy): Eukaryota > Metazoa > Chordata > Actinopteri > Clupeiformes > Clupeidae > Clupea > Clupea harengus. Next base: position 3,527,260 of record NC_045161.1, on the reverse strand, counting down.
TGAGTAATGTTGTTTGTGATCTGAGGAATAATAAAACAAAAAATATTATCAAATAATACTCCAATTGTTATGAAGATAGTGTGATTGAAGGGAGAGGACAACATGATTTCACTGTAAACATGTTGGGAATGTATGGCACTGTATTGACACTGTATAACCCATAAACTGTATAGTGCCATATCTGTTAGCTATACATTTTTTGAACCTATAAATATAGTATTTGTTTCCCTTCTGAGATATTACAAAACCAATAGGCAGGCCTATCAGGTGTTATTCAATTATGCAACCTAGAGTATGGTGAAACCATTAGTTGCCATGGAACTGCCACATCATTGTTTGTTGTTCTGCTCCCCTTGAAATTTTGTCAACAACAATTTCCAGATTGGAGATATCCCCCCACCCCCCCACGCCTTATTCTAACCACCAACGGCACATGGTCTACATCCCTTCACAAGCAGACCCACAATTAGACAAAGTTCAAAGGCAAGGCTTCCCTGATCAATCCAGAAGGGAGACAATGCAATGTGCTTATTAAAGGCCAAACACTAGCAGACACTGTCGCAGTGGATTAAAAATGATGTGACAGTAAACTGCTTGTGATGCAACACAATCACCGGGGCGAAGGAATGAGTGCCGGTCAGATTAATGTGGTCACCCTGCTTGACCTAGTTTGGCTTTGAGATCCATCAGTGCCAATTTGACCGCGGAGGGGGAGGAGAGTACATGTCGGGGGGCCTGAACGGGTCCGCTCGGCTGCCCGATGGCTTGTGTGTGGCGCTCCTAGTATCCTGCTGGCCTGACACAGGTCACTGGGCCCCCTCTGGGGACACTACTGGAGACCATCGTGCCACGCTGTTCTCAAGGGAGGTGGATGTGTTCGCTGCCGATAGGAGAGCAGTTGCTTGGACTGAGCAAGCTTTCTACTTTGCACATAACCTTTGACAGGGACTTTGCTCGTTTGTTATTGTTTGTTTATTTATTTTTTTGGTTTACATAATGATGCTTCATTTGAATGAGATTCCATTGGGTGTGTTTTTATTCTGCTGCTGCTTTCAGAAAATGTAAAGCATCTGGACATTCAAAAAAAAACTCCTCTGTTGCATTACGTTACTATTCATGATTAGCCCAACTGGCAGTTAATCAAGTGAGACTTCACTGTGCGATACCCATGTTCACTAGCGCATTAACATTTGATCTATCTTCCTATTCTAGTTACCACATGCATGATATCTAGAGATAAAGTCTGAGATTCCCATGATATTAATCCATCACCATGGTGCTAAAGTTTGATTGATTGAGAAGAACACAGAGGGTAGCTGACATCTTGTGCAACTATAAATCCTAATTACAAATATTTCAATTCACCAGGAACACTGCTGTCCTGATGCATTTCCCCCATGGAACGCTAGCTGTGTACCGATAATGGCACCGTGCATCAGAAAACAGAACATCTGGCCACACCGTGGGATCCCCAACATCCCATTTCCTCGTCACATTAAAGAGGTCATGGCAAAGTCATTGGCAGCCTTTTCCACTCTGTAAAGTTTACCAAAAAAATAAAAATCATATGTATGGTTGTGCCTGACAGTATCCCTGACTTGAATAGCCTATGGTAGTTGACAAATCATTCTTTACGAAAGTACCTCACAGCAGTTATAGTACAGTAGACAAAATTATGCAGGGAGACCAGATGCGCAACTACTAGGCCTAGCGCTAAAACAAATGTCCAAAACAAAGGTCCAAAACACACAAGAAATTCCACGTGGAAGGATTAATACGAATATTAATCTCAGTTCATTATGGGCCTATATCCTATGAGGAAATGGCACTGTTGTTGTTGCTGACTGAAGGTAATAAATTAGTCTATAGATTAGAACTGATGATCCACACAAGAGTTAAATTACAACATAGTTATAATCTATATAATCGCTCATTGAAAATGGCAGCCTCCGCTCAGGCTAAACCATGAATGAGAATGGGATTATTATTATGATCCACATTACTTTCAGTGTTGCAGCCAAGCGCCACGCTCCTGTCCTTGGTGTACTATGCAAAGCGGTCGGCCAGAAGGACACCCGTGGTGTGAGGACGACACACCATTCAAATCCTCACCTATCCTGCTGCTAATCAGAGCCTTGGCAAATGTTAACGATTACAAAGACAGCCATCAACTTCCTGGTGCAACAGGAAATACCATGGCTTTGACCCTGACAATCGAGTCATTATTCATCTCTCGCATGGTCTATGACTAATAGACCTAAAGTCTAAAGAGGTTGTGTTATTTTGCACTTATCTCAATGGGAATTATGATGGTAACAGCTTTGATTAAAGGAGCATGTAGAGAAACCGGTTTGTGTCTGCCGTGTCCTCTGACACTCTAAAATTGAAAATAACCAGGAAGTGGTCTCAAAATGTGGTTGTGATTTCAAGCACATTAGAATGATCTTAATTGCAGAAACCTGGCACCAACAAAACATCAGAGAAGTTCATTTTACCCTGCGGCCGTACAAACCACTACAAAAAAAATGTGTAGACTGAACTTTTCCCCATCTTAATCAAACAGAGGATGATGGACCTTCCACCACGAGATATCAGGGTTTCTTTGTTGGCTGAGTGCTGGAAGCTGGTTTCAACAATACTTCAAAAAGGCTGTGACAAAACCACAGGGTATAACAGGTAGCTGTAGGACAGACCAATAATAAGGACTCCTTAGCCTCTATGCCTTGGGGGAGGTGAAGGGCAGGACTAATCAATAATGAATTCATTTTTATCTCTGGCAGTCAGACCTCTTCACACACACCAGTCTACTGCTGTCCGACCAACTGAACTCTCCCATAGTGTTACTCCCGCATTCCTCTCCTCCCCGCTTGTGTAATGGGTTACTTACTCAAGGTCAGCTAGGCGCAACTCTTTGAAACTGCGACAAGGCAAGGCTTTATCTAAATTTGGAGCAGGGGCTGCTGCCAGCGTTTGGGGGGGGGGGGGGGGGGGGGGGGGGGGGGGAATGTTTGGGGGAAGTGCTTTCAAATGCTTAGCAAAAGGAAATGGCTGAAAAACCTGTTTTTCAGTCAGTAAGCTGAATGATTTGGTGCCAACTTGGTTATTTTGAGTATCGTGGACCGCAGGGACCTCAATGAGAAGGCCTCATTTATCAAATTCAACAAACTGTGTGTTTGTCAAATAGAGGGTTTTGGGTGATATTATTACCACCACTGTAATTGTGGTACACACCAGCCCTGCAGTGCAACTAGCCTAGACAATGAAATATGAGGCACAATAGGCCGGGGACCCACACCATTTGACAAACTGAGATTAAAGAACCCTTGAAGGCCGTATGCCCCTCTCACTGGACATTTCAAAACAGGCAACTCACACATTAACAGAAGGTAGCATTTCATCACAAACCTTCAAGCTCATGTTAAGAACGCAAGAAGCCCGCAGGACGCAACTAAGAGATGAACAGAAGATAGTAGTTCAGGCTGAGCAGAAGTGTCCCACAACGTGGAGCCTTATTTTCACTTGCGATGATGCGATGATGTACAGTCTACTCACCACAGTATCAATTCTTTTCCCCCAGTTCAGAAGTTGCACAGGCGTTCTGTCCTCCGAGTCGTAGCACCTGCAACAACAACAAAGACAAAAGGACAAACCGTCATTCATGCTGTAAAAGACACACCTTCAGTCTCCCTTGATCTTCTCACGGGATATTACCGGGTACTACTGGTCATTTGCAGTATACAGCACATCTCCTTGCAGCAAAGGGAGTAGTCCGAATGCTGAAATACACCGTTTGTGGCATTTGATTAAAATGAATACTATCAAATTAGAGTCAACCTAAGCAGATTTGCAGGATTTCATTTCAGCACCACCACATAAGTGCAACTCTGAAGTGCAAGCAGCTCATCTTCATCTTCATCTTCATCTTCGGAGCCATCTCTTCTCAACACAGAACTGGATGAGTCACTACAAGTCGAGGTGGAGTGTTAGGGGGGGTTTACAGTGCTTCCACTCGCCACTGCAAAAACAACTTTACCATATGCAGCATGTACTGCATGCATTTTTCAGACCGATCTAACCTGACAACACTGGACTGTTTACAACAGCTCTCCTGTTGAAACCCTTCTCTTTTATCAAGATGAGGTGGAGTGTTGGGGGGGGGTTACAGTGCTTCCACTCGCCACTGCAAAAACAACTTTACCATACCATGCATTTTTCAGACCGATCTAACCTGACACTGTGCTGGCAACACTGGACTGTCTACAACAGCTCTCCTGTTGAAACCCTTCTCTTTTATCTTTTAATTAAAACATGAACATGAAGATTTTCAGAGACATCTTCCAGGGCTTCATCCCAACAGAGCCCTCATGTGTGATGCCACCCTGAAGTTCAAAATGTTAGCATTTTCTTACCGCCAGGTAAATTGAAAAAGTCCTATAACAAAACTGATTGCATATTTGCATCCATCTATATGAAAGTCACTTCAATCCTATTTCAGTTTCTTCACAGTTCGACTGATACCTGTGCTGGACTGAGATGAATTTATGATACTGTGACAATACTTTCACAACAGTGACTCAAGCACTCAACACATAAAATGGAAAATGGGTGTGTGGGTCGACAAAACACCTGCCACTTGTGCAGACATCTGAAAAAAGCCGTTGGACAAACTACAGATTTTTCCACAGAGGATCATCAAAACCGAACTCAATTTCATGAAGAACGCTCACTACACAGCTGAGTGAAGGGGTCAAAACGAAGACGACCACTTCTGTCTTGAATGCTGGACAGACTTGGCCCCAGATGTTGGCCTACATGGAGTCCTCGATGGATGCAAGAGAGGCGCTAAGCTGCAATAGCGTTCATCACTCTCTTCGTCACAGATTTTGCACGGAATTGTTCTTGTATCTCCCCATTCTCCCCCCTTTAACAATCTTACACTGCTATGGCTGAAATTCTAAAAATAAATAAATAAATAAAAAAAACCTCATGGTGATATTTCTGAGTTTGTTATTTTCCACTTTTAGATAATTCAGACTTCACATAACTACTCGGTGGCCTCCATTATTCTGTCGGGGCCAGCCTTTGTTCACTTTGATATATTCTTTGTAGTCTGACTGGTGGGACGATAGAACAGATGGAGTGACTGGTGTTGGAGCCAACGCGAGGGTGAGATAAGACCACCCTTTTAACACAACGGAAATTCACACAGGCCCCAATTCTCCCTGTGCCCCTACTCCACACATATGGCAAGAAGCCTTTGTTGTGTTATGAAACATTGCGATCAAACCCTCACTCGCCTTAGTGCTTCAACAAACGCGGTCACATGTCCTCAACCACCTACCTACATCACATAAGTGTGGGCGCAAATCAGTGGCACCGTTTACATAATCAATGCATAACCCATGCATACTGCCTCTGCATTTTAAACATTCAGGATTCAGCTCTCTGGCATAGGCTGCTTAAATGACACAATGGGGTTTCATAAAAACAGTTAACCACATTCTTAAGGGATATTTGTTCTACATAAAAAGGTCATGTTTCTTTCTTGATACTGCTTGACATTTTCAAGTTGAAAATGAAGCAGCAGAGCCCCGTAGTCAACAGTAAACATACTCTATGAGAGGGGGTTGTAGCTCACACTAGTCATTCTTGTGAGCACTGGTAACTTGTACTTAATACTGGTTAGTAGGGCTGAACGATTTGGGGAAATAATCTAATTGCGATTTTTTCCCCCAAATATTGCGATTGCGATTTAATATGCGATTTTTTTGTTTTATCCTAATTTTTTTCCCAACAAATTGCAATGAATGATTCCAAGATGACCAACACAATATTAGATACATTTAGTGTAAAATATTATTTCCCACAATTACATTTTTTATTTAACTGCTTATTACAGAATCAAGAACAACAAATCGGTGGCTTTGCCACTGTGCATTTAAGTAATTTTAACAAAGTCATTGTAAGAATAAACACAAGGCATGCACTTTTTAAACACTGGGCAAAATTACCATCTTAAAAATTATAATTTTTTATTTATTTATTTATTTTTTTAAAGATCACGTTTTTAATCGCGAACGTTGCGGTTAGAAAATCGCGTTCTATCATATCGCGATTAAATCGCAAATGCAATTAATCGTTCAGCCCTACTGGTTAGTACCACTAGGGGTGGCTCCAGAGATTGTTCAGTCATCTGCAGGCTAGACCATAGAGTTGGAGAACTGAAACAAGTCAACAAAAAAATATTTCTTGTCTCGTCCAGATTTATATTCATGAAGAAGGATTGGCCTATAGTCTGACAGGAGCCCGGATGTTCATGTTCATGTCATCTTTTTCATGACTCAAAACAGACAAAAGCAAGTCTGACTTAGTGGAACGCTTCAATTTGACATTAAACTAAAATGAACCAGAGTTATAGATTTAACTCTAAATTCGGCCATGTCGTGACAACACCATCGATGTACAGATATTGCCGTAATACACGTGTTGTGAATTACTGATGGCTGATGGCCTGCCGAGTTAAAAGTCCTTTCAACTCCAATAAACCAATAAAATCAAACATGTTTGATGTGAAGTGTACACCAACACCTGTTTCATGTCCATGATGTTTGTAACATGCACACCAGTGCAATCAAACATGGCGTGGGCAGCTGCTGAGCGCCTCTCCTGAACATGCTAGTGATGCAGGCCATATTTATAAAAGGTTATAAAGGGTCAAAAAAGCAACTACCTGTAACAGGCATTACATTTGCTTAAAAGACTTTGCAAGATGTGTTTTGGTAAATATAACTGTGCTCTTCAGCTCCTGAATGAATCAGCCTCTGGTTGACTAATTGTAACCACCCTCCTCCTTTTGTAAGGAAGGCTATATTAAACAAGAACATTGCAGTGCATGGGTAGCTATAAAGGTAAGCTCCCATGCCTAACATTGCTTAATTGAGTAAGTGAACCACCCTGAAAATGCAACTGATAAGATCCACTGAGCACTAGACTTTGGGCACCAGCTGTACGTTTGAACAAAAAGCCATTGGTTTTTCCAAAGCTGATCAAACAGTAGGGTTTGCCTGCAGGTCAAAGCGCAAATTAAAATGATTTGCTTAAAGTTTGTTCTCTCTCTCAACAACAAACTAAAGGTCTAATAGCCACTGCCTAACACAAAATTGCCCAGTTGGACATTCAAAGTTATAGTGATCGCATAATTTGGTATTAATAACTAGCTGTTTTGTCAATGTTGTGCAACTTTGTTCCTCAGGAGCAGAGTTGTATATAAACCCAATTTACCAGAGGTCTCTGCTCCATCTGTTTAATGTCTTTCATTTCCTTTGTGTTCCTTACATTCAGTCATTTTCTCTCCCGTCTCTCCCTAGCCCTCCGCCTTCACTCTCACTCTCACTTCACTTCTCTCTCACGTGGGGAGGTGGGGAGGAGTGGGAGTCCTCAGGTTTTGTAAATTGACTGAGAAAAATAATCGAATGTTCGCAATGCTGAATGAATGAACAACATTTTATTGTTGAAAAGCACAAATAAGTAGGACTGCCATCTTTGAACCCAGCATGCTATTGAGGAAGTAGATGTTAAAGCTACCATTTTCATTTCTTCACCCTGAAGAATGGAACAAAAACTCAAATGTGCCAAAAATGGGACCTCTTACACAAGTGCACCATTCATTATAATACACAACAAAACAATACTGTCTAGTCCTTCTCAAACATGCCTGAAAACCATAGACTAGTTTAACATAGAAATAGTGCCTGCACCTAAGCAACTCTTCCTCTGCCTGAATGATAACTCCCTGTGTTCTAATGAATTAGGCAAAAAAACAAGGCAGATTAAACTGACTCACCCAGGCCTTGAGAGGTGGCATAACAGCAGAGCAGCTGAAAGGTTAGCTTTTGCATACGCATATTTGGAATGGCTGTTCCCTTTACAGCCGTGACAAATTATCCAGGACATGCGAGCATCTCACCCATTCAGAACAAAGACTGTGAGCTAGGTAGACAAGACCGTTCTTAAAAACAGCCACCCTAAGCTTTTTACCGAGTTCATTACCAGGAGGAATTCTAAACATGTACAGTATGCCTATTTCATTTTGTCATTTTGTAGAGGGTTAAACAAATGAACTCACTGAAAGGGGCAGAAATGATTTTGTTTCATATTACACAACAGCCATTTTCTGCCTCATTGTATAGCCATTTTCTGCCATCTTCACATGAAAAGATTTATGGAGTTATGAAGAGTTGTGGAGCAGCAGCTCCTACTAGGCCAAACATGTTTATCCACAGGCATTTCTTTGTGAAATCCGAATTTCATAATCATTATACTATCCTATTATGAAGGACAATGAGTGCCAAATGAGTGTTTTTACTGTACTCTCCACTAGTTGGTATCAGGCCCTCACAGTAGTATTTTCATTTCCTATTGTAACATCCCACATGAACACAAAGTAGAGTTGATGGAAATGAGAAATCAAGGGTGAAGCACAAACAGCTACTCTGTGCTATGCTTTGTGCAGCAGTCCAATGACTTACTGTATGTGGAACTGTTAGCTGCAGAAACTGGACACACACACACACACACACACACACACATTCTTGTTACTAGTCTCTTTTTCATCTTGGAGGTCTTAGATTACCATTGTTGCTCCACTGCCACTTTCTTGGTGTTTTCTCTTTCCCTCGTGCTTAAACCCATAACTGACGTTTTGCCTCCCATGCACGATCTGCTTCTTAGTTAGTTAAGTTTGCATCCCTGTTTTTCATAAAATCCAATACGGCGGACAATCCAATCGTTCCTTGATTGCGCCCCCCTCGGGGCTTCTGGTCATGGGCTTTTGGCCTGTCGATTACCCTTGGGCCAAGCAGGGCAAACTGGGGCTTGAAGCGGTGTCAAGGTGAAAGGCGGGGTTGGCAGAGTCAGGTAAGAGAGGTTCAGGGACAAAAGATGATAACTAGTTACTATCAAACCTACACCGCTACCAAATACCCTTAACAAATAATAAAAACACGGACAATCGTTGGAACTGGACAGCATGCAAAATCAGGGCTCTGCTTAATGTTTGGGCTAAAAATGTGCAATGGTGGAACAAGTAGGGGAGACTGAACAACCAATAGCATTTTGATACGTTTTATAGATGTAGGGCCAATGATTTTCCGCGATAACGGAAAACGGACAGAATTCGTGGAATGTACCCTTTGAAACGGAATTGCAACTTTCAGACGGAAACATCATTTTGTGCATACAAATCGCCCAAATTCCCCTGTATTTTGGGCTGCAAGGCTTTATTTATTTCAAATAAGCACAACAACGATTGCAACAATGAACAAACATTAATTAAAGAACAACACCACTGAGAAAATGTCACGTCTGCGCAGAACTCTGCTCCGGCCACGCCCCCCTTTTCAACGGTTGACACACACACACACCTCCGCTACAGCCACATTCACTCGCTTGTCTTCCCAATCACATTTTTTTTTTTAAATGTAGTGTTCTGTTCTGTTGAAGGCTGGCAAACAACAATATAAGAAGGGTATGTATTATTCACTCATTTTAAGCCATCAATCTACCTCAGTGTGAACAAAATGAGCTGAAACGGAAAAAAAACGGAATTCACCAAAATGTGAAACAGAAAATTATTGGCCCTATAGATGCCCATTCGGACTCGGTTGATGGGCATAAAAGCTAACAAATTTCAACCACAGGGTATGCATCAATTACAACCCAAGTCTGTTTCAACTTCTAAAAACGTGAACTTGCCCTGGCTGTGACCACATGACCCACAACACTGGTGGAACAAATCTCAATATATTTCAATACCAATCACCGCTGGCTTAGAACACCATATGTAAGATGTTTAATTACCATCAAATTCAGATTGGATGATCATTAATGCTAATCTATTGCAAGGAACGATTATATATGTTAGCCCGCGCAAGTCACTGCTGTTCTAGCCATGTTATGAATAACCTCGAAAAAACACATTTTATTTCCATTTCCTCTTGACGTCAAACATACAGTGGCATAAAAGCAGAGATATTTCAATTTGCACAACTACCAGTACTACCAATTACAATTTAGGGTTAGAAGTGAACAAAAAAGTGAGCTTGTCCCGTGTTCCAAACATGAAAGAGTACAAGAGCAACTACATTTCATTGTACCTACATACGACAAAATCAAATTTCATGAAATTTTCAAAGAGATTACTGAACTTCATGACTTTTCCAGGCCTGGAAAATCAGATGATTTTAACATCATATTACAAACATTCCTGAAGAGATATCCTTCCGGTCATCAATATCTTTTGAAATGAATGTAAAAGTATTACAATTTAATAGACGTAAAATGGTTTGTTTAAACAAATATCATATCAAATGATGGCACATCTGGATAGCCCTGACTGTCCTGAAAAAAAACCCTACAAATAGCATGTATGGCTCCTTCTTACATTCACCAAAATAGAAGATTAGAAGTCAAGGTAGTCAAAATATGCTTAAAGAAATAGCCTAGGCCTTAAGAGTTAATCAATGAGTCACTGTGTCCTTCATGACATCCTTGATGTACTATATCTACAACAAAGGACATCTGATCTGTAAAATCTGTCCCCTACGATTCTGTGTCAGTGGAATCCATCCTAAATATTCAGTCCTAATGCAACATGTTTTCCCTGAGGATATGAGAAATCTGAAATGCTCTGGAACTCAAAGGAAACCCTGGAAACCCATAGACTCAATGTCCTTTATTCTCATTAATGGGACTATGACAATAGCCTCGCACCATTACTCTACGTGAACACAGTAGAACCATCACAGGGTCTCTTTGCAGTTTGCCAGTTCACTCTTTGGTACACTGTAGCACAAATAGTCTGGGAAGCAGCAACTTGTGTTGAAAGGTAATCCATGAAATACCAAATAAATACAGATGCACGCACTGCTAGAGAACCACGGAGTTCAAGTGTACTTACCATGTGACCGAGTGTGGTTCGGATGCCTGTTGACAATCTTAAAGCCGTGGGAATTATCGTCAATCAACACACCTGAAACAGAAGGAAAATAAATAAGTGAATCGTCTCACTCACAAATCTAAAATCAACAACTGACATCGACCAATAGCGGACGGACTACGCCAGGCAAGAGTGTAACCACATTCAGCGGTTTCAGTTCAATGATGATACCAAACCAACAACATTCAAACAATGGAAAAACAACATTTTGAACAATGTAGTGAACCGAAGTGCAATTCCATTCAGCTGGCTCGCTGGCTTGCACTATGGATCTTCACTGATACATTACATTGCATTTTCCCTTTATAATATCAGGTCAGCCCCCACCTCTCTTATTCAGAGAGAACAAAAGGACCATGCCTAGATGGATTTTCCCCCCATTTCTATTTTATGTTAAGTGTTACGCCCGAAATCTGTTTTCCATTCCAGTTAATGTGATCATGAAGAGTGCAAGGGTGAGAGATCGCTCTTGCACTGATAAAGTCTGCTAAGAACCATACCACAGTGGAGTCAAATCGTTCTGTATGTGTGTTCTTCATATAAGACACATGGTCATTGTGAAACTAGGGCAACAGCATAATCATCCTATAGGCCTTCCCCCCTTACATATTCAGAGCAGTACACCACAACCTGAGCATACATAAGGTGAAACAACTGGCTCGCTTCACATCCAAGTTAAGACTTTGACTTCACATAGTTTTTTTTTGCTAATCACACATGCAAAGGCCATCCAGGTCTGCTTACTCTGCCATAGCCAGTATAACGCTCCGTCCTCTACTCCCCTAAAAATATGATTTCGTGATTGTGTAATGTTGAAGAGGGGAGCTAGTGTGTGTGTAGTGTGTCCTGGTCGCCTATATATATATAACACGTGTGTGTTGCTGTGAGTTGTGCGTGCAATAAAAAAAAAAACTGACTGCAGTCAGCCTTGTTTGTTGTTTGTTGTTTGTTAGTGCCAATGTTTACACTTGTGGGGGATGGTAAGACCAGGCTGTCGACTACAGTAACCCAGTAGCCATTCAGACTCCCTAATAGAAAACAACAACAACAACAAACAACAGGACTATGGACCAGAATCACAGATTTACAGTAGCGCACGCCCCGTGATGGGCACTGTGATATGGCACCGGAGAACCACTGAAATTCCTCTCATTTTGCTCAAGCTGTAATCTGCGGTGTGGCTTTTCCTCACCACCATGTGACCCGCCCAGTGCTGTGAGTGTTTGCTAGTGCACTTGATGGGGGGGGGGGGAAGCTCAAATCCCCCTGCGTATTAAAACGAGAAGAAACACTTTCATAGACAGTCCTAGTGGCTTTCAACCATAACCATTCAGTAAACTCTCTGTTTTGCACATGGGGTTCTCTCGGCATGGTGCTGGTACCACTGACCACAGTGAACAAGGCTCTTTATGGCCAACTAACATACAAATGCCTTACAATTTAGTCTGTCAGTCAGGCAACAATGCTCTTTCATCGCAACAACTTAGGCCTAGGTTATTATTGAGGTGGATAGTATGCATATTATACAGGACAAATATGTAAAGAACTATAACTAGGTTACAGTGTGCCACAAGAAAGAATAAAGCACAATTCACGGCACAGACGGGAGAAAAGTGGATGGGGAGAAAATCAGATCTCCATCCCCACAGCTCGAGAGCTTTTTCTGGACCATTTGAAAGCTGATTGCTCAAACTCATCTTTGCGAACAATCGTCGATTTAATTATTGAGAAATAGAGATCTCATCCATCCATGAACAACAGTGTCTCTGCAAATTGATAGATAGTTTTGGTCAGCTAGCAGTACGCCTATGCCTCCAGTGTCCCATCTGTAAATCACTAGAATGAATTTCTGCGATGAGACAAAACTGTGTGATTAACTAGCCCTGGTCTCATGAATCAGACAGGGTGGGTAATGCTGTCAGTTGTGCCATAATACAATAAGCGATAAGCTCAAGGGATATTGTGTGCATTATGGTTAGGCATCATTGAGATTGTACGGTTCCCGTGATCAATTCTGGCACTTCCAGATATAGAACATTGTGACATTACCAAGATGCTACCAAGTTGTTAGCGCTGTCTGAGGTATTTGGCCATAGGCAATGCCACCACAATCAGTTGATAATTTGTAATTCAAGGTACGAAATATGTTTTTGAGCCTTAACCAGTCATGTCCGCACTAAAGCACACATAACACAATTGAGATGGTGGATAAAGAAATACAGAACCGCTGTGAACTTCTAGGAGCCACAGGCCAGCATCACTAATCTTCATAGGCATATTCTGAGGTAATGGCCAAACATTTGCTGTCTTACAAGACTATTTTCGCAGGAAATTGATAAACTGCCAAAGCCTCAAACCTTTCTTGACAATTTCCTGGTTCTCAAAAAAATTGAACCGTTTCTGGATATTTAAACCCAAATGTATCTCTTAATATCAAAGGCCCTTCTTATACCTAACTAGACTTCCACCATCACTTTCCTGCTAGCCTGTTCCAAGGTGAGAGTCAGCTGTAGGATGGGGTTATTTAATTGGGTCACTTGAGATCGCTGTTCAGAGCACAGGGAGAACAGGTCACAGAGGCAGCAAAAGGCAGGGTTGCCGGGGCTTCTATGCCTCCCAGCAGGCTTTGTAAATACAGGCCAATGGGCCAACATTCCACTTACAAAATTCAGTTCATTGTAGACCCTTTTTGCAGGGAACACAATTTCTGGGACTGACTGAGTCCACGCATTTCAGACTAGAGCATACAAGGTAATCAAGGTCAAGAGATTTCTTTGGAAGATTGTTATTTTCTCTCTACCTATTCTATTTTATGAATTGTAAGGAACTTACATGGACATTTCATAACCATCATCCCCTCACAGCCCATGCCATATGAAGACCTCTACTGAACATAACATATCTATCATCTATGCTTCTTTCTTTCGAGTCTACATTTTGACTTCATCTAGCCATGGCTGTAACTGAGTTTCTTACTTTTTCAACTCCAAATCAAATCAAACCAAATCAAACATCACATCCTGCACACTTTTTAGCTATAGACATCTATTTATCTAGCAATAAAAAACACATGTTAAAACTGCTACATGTGTTCAACAAACTTAGCTGTAACAAGCTTGCTATACACACACTTCACCAGTGACCAACCAAACACAGTAAAATATAATGACTGTTGTACCTGAACTGAACTGAAAGTTACCCACTATGCATCACACAGTTAAGTCTGCTGTTACTTCAGTTATATTATAAGGTATGCTAGTCATGATGAACTAGTAGATGGCTAATTAAGACATCAGCCTGACGAGAGTTGCTAACTTCATTACACCAAATCCGATTGGGTTTTTAGCACAGCAACATTTTCTTTTATTTGTACTAGCAGACCGAACCAAAATTGCAATGGAAGCAACACCTAGACACTCTGTTAGGGCGTTTAAAAACACATAACACCAGGAAGACATGGCTGTCCTGAACATGATAGAAAGGCATGCATTTCAGATGGATGGTTCACATAATGCACTGGAACAAATGTGATAGCATCCAAATGGGGTATACATCCAAGATTAGCTACATTGTAACACTCGGGCAAAAGTTACCCACAACTTTCATTTTTCGTGTATCTGGACGAACACTACAATGTAGCTACAATAAATAAATTAACATTTTTATGTTTTTTTTTTCGACTTTTTTTCCGGAGCTAGTAAAATTCTGATTTACTAGGAGATATTTTATGCTGGATACTCGGGGAAGTTACACGTCTCTAGTGGCATGTATCGTCATTTGCCCAGCGGTAGCTGATTTTGCACGACCAGTAATGCTATACCCAAACTTGAGACAAGAGTTGGATAAAATTAGCAGAAATGACTTAATTGCAGCTGTACTGGTCAGAGGAAGATATATATTTCAGATGTTATTTTGCTTGTGTCCATTCCAGGAATGATACCAGAAGGGGTTAAAACTCACGAGGGGTGAAAAAGGTGACAAAGATGCAAACCCCTTAGGGGGATCTGTGGACATGCCCCACCCACCATCATATTTAGTGGATAGTAAAAATCATATCCTTGGCATAGTCTATTTAGCCACTCAACACAAGAAGTTCATTGAAGGAGGCTAGAAGGCTTATGGTGAAAAATGACATGGTCAATTAAAAACGTGTAGGTAACACCTGTTAAGGGTTGGCGAAAATCAATGAAGTAGTATCAATGAATAAAGAAAATAACGTTTTTAAAGCAAGTGGCAAAACGGTGGACTGTTTGTCTCTAACTTAACAGCGGACTGCCCAAAAAGCGATGAGCAAAAGGCCAACAGACCGCCAGCTTTGCCTCCAGTGGTCCACTGACCTTTTGCTATCTAGGGTGATGTGTTACGCCTGTTCGCAGATTACTTGGATGAGACCAGGATATAGTACACTAACTCTTCGGCCACTGATGTCCTGCTGTGAGTCCACGCATAGCTCTGGTTGTAACTTTTGGTCAGATGTGAGGACAACGAGGACGCCGTTTTGAACTTTCGGATTCGGCCCAATTTAGGATTCTGTGAATAACTAGTAAGTGTGATTAAATCACCAATGTTGCAGTGACTAGTATTGATAGTGGATGATGCTGTTGATTAGCCCATAGAGAGGTTAGGTAGAAATCTTATCTCAGCTCTGCAACTCATGTGATTGGTACAGACAGGCGAATGATTTTACATTTGTTTTAATCCTCTCCAAAGTGTTACAGTGCACACAGACTAAAGAGTACATTATTTTTGCATGGCCACCTTCATATTGGCTACAGAATAGTTTTAGCTTTGTCAACGAAAATATCGGTCAGTAGCATATCATATTGAAGCCAACTCTGTCGGACACAGCAATTTCTACATGCACTGTTTGTATCTCTCTTCATTTTCATTAAAGTGTATCCACTTTTATGGCTATAACAAATATTCATCAAAAAATGTGTCATTTCCCTATTATTTTACAAAGACATTCCAAATACTTTTAGGCTTTATCAACATTTCTGTCGGCGTAATACACATCAAAACTTCATTGTTAACGTTAGCTGTATTTAGCAGTCAGCTATATTGAATCATGCACGCAATCCTATTGAGGATGATTGTCAAACCTTTCTTTCGTAGGGCGCAGTGTTAGCATCCACGTGACTGCATAGGCTACGGTATGTTAGGCCGACTGCTGCTGCAATGCGATCACATTCACATTCGCTTGCGGAAATACGTCTGAATATGATGTGTGGAGATGAACTAAGCGATTCAGCGTCTGTCATTCTTTCATCTGGGATGGGAAACCACAGCTTATGCTGTTACACAGGCAGGCATTATGATAGGTTCAAACAAAGGTGGGGACTGGAAACAAAATGCCTTGTGACGGAAATAGCAATTTGCAACTGTGCAAAAGAAAAAAATGATTAATATGCATGGAGGCAAAATCCCCATTCGAGTTTCATCTGTTTAAAGCCAATTAGCCTACATAACACAACGACACCAGGAAGTTTCAGTATTATTGTACAAGTCATTTGCTTTTGGTCAAACTGAAAGGACAAGAAAGTCTAATCCACATCCTTGCATCCATGTGGGTTGACCCAACATAGTTGTCAGGTATCTAACTCAATACAATATGACACTGCAAACTAGGCAGTATTTTGGTTTTGATGGCTTGTGACTAGGGATGCACCGATACCACTTTTTCACAAACCGATACGAGTACGAGTATTTTTATTTGTGTACTTGCCGATACCGAGTACCGATACCGATACTTCTTAGATTTGGTCTCCATGAAAGTGCAATTAATTTGGAGGCAGATTTTATTTTATCCTCTGCAGATTATGTCAAGCCTATTGTACAAAATTAACAGAAGGCTATCCCAAGCCAAAAATTAACAGAGCTTTCTGGTTTTAACACACAAAAAAAGCCTTCAAACAGACAATATCATCACATTAGACAAAATGCAAATATAACCAGATAAAGGCAATTCAATTTGCTGCATAGTTAACAACACAGTCTGCTTAACAAAAAGTGAACAGAACTATTACTGGATTAGCACAAGAGCACATTTCAGTTACAAAAGGATCAGAAGAATCTCCTGCTCAAGTACACAAACAATCACTTAACCTATGTGGCACAGTCTTTCTCTCTACCTCTCTCTCTCTGTGTGTGCGTGCGCGTTTTTTTCTTTTGCAAGACGTCAGTTAAGATTGGTTACTTCGGTCTTGCGCCACTAGCATCAGTGAACTCTGTGTACTTAGCACTATGGTGTGTCTTCAGGAGTTTAATCAAATTGCTTGTGTTAAACAAAGTACTTTCCTTTCCGCCCCTCGACACCGTAGCAGTGCAGATCTTACACTGGGCCTTACTCCTGTCGTCGTCATTTATCTTAAAATGAGCCCAAATGGCCGTTAAGGCAGCATAACGGAATTGCTAATCGCTAACGAGATGCTAGCAGCTAAATTTAGCGAAACCTGTATACTGAAATACTTTGACACTATGACAAACTTTCCTAACACAGTCAAACATCAAGCAAATGCAACACAAGACGGCAAATAAGCTACTTACTAGTCTGGCAGAGAGTGGTAGGACAGGTAGGACAATAAATCACATTTTGTGTCAGCATAGCCCGGCCAGTTTGATGCAGTGAAATACTGATGAGTGGTATCGGTGCTTGGTATCGGCAATTCAAAACGAGTACGAGTACGAGTATTTTAACGAAGTATCGGCACCGATACCGATACTGGTATCGGTATCGGTGCATCCCTACTTGTGACTACAATAAATCCCAGGGTCAGATTTCACACTGGAAATATCGACAGGGATATGCCAAAGGGCAATACTTGTTTATCCTGTTTTCGTGAACTCAGAAGTTGATCATTCTTAAAAACACAAAGTTTGTGCCTTGAGACAGGCGGGCTGCACACTGCATAAAATGTGGCCATTTTAAGTCTGTACATGAGGTGTTTGACTTGACTAATCCTGGAGGAATGTGGTGACCTGGGGCTACGGTGGCCCAGGCAGCACAATTAATCTACAGAGTGCAGAGCAGGGAGAAAAATGGACGAGGGGAACAATGAGGAAACATTCCACACACTTTCAGCTGAGACCAGACAGATAATACTGTGTGTGTGTGTGTGTGTGAGTGTGTGTGTGTGTGGGGGGGGGTGTAAAGGCCAAGAGGGAAAAAGATTTGAGACTGTATGTGTGAATGTGTGTGTGTGTGTGTGTGTGTGTGTGTGTGTGTGTGTGTGTGTGTGTGTGTGTGTGTGTGTGTGTGTGTGTGTGTGTGTGTGTCTGCATGAGTGTCTATATATAAGACTGTGAGAGGAGGAAGGCAAACATACTGAGATTTTGTGTGTGTCTGTGTACACACGTGTGTTATCTCATTCAGTATTGCACAGATAACAATATCCTGTAGTAATCTCAAGGGTCTGAGGCTGAGCAGCACACACACGCACACACACACACACACACACACACACACACACACACACACACACACAGACACACACACACACACACACACAGCTGATCTGTGCAGTGCAGAGGGAGTCTGTAGGAAACTGCAGTAGTGGCAGCACTGTCAACCACACTAATCAGATGCCACTGATGTCCGTCTGGGTCCCCTCTCTGCCCCCTCACCACCTCCCAGTGCTAAAGCAACCTGTTTTCATCACATGATCATTTCTTCCCTCTATTCCCGGCACCATGTGTGGTTAATGAGGTCAGGGTGAGGGCTGTGTGTGTGTGTGTGTGTGTGTGTGTGTGTGTGTGTGTGTGTGTGTGTGTGTGTGTGTGTGGGGGGGGGGGTGTTTAAAAACATCTGCCTAGAAGGCTTCCAACTTGTTTACTCTGCACCCTGTCAAGTTGGCTGTCCTGCCTGAATCTTTTCTGTGACGCAGCAGCCTCTGCTTGAGCGCCCCTTCTCCTTCTCCTTCTCCTTCTCCTTCTCCTTCTCCTTCTCCTCCTCCTCCTCCACACGCTGTGGCATTCTGATGGACTGAACGCTTGTCACAATCGCCCCCAAACATACACTCCCCTGAGAAAAATAAGATCACTCCTCGAATAGCAGAGCAAGGGATCAATGCCATATCTGCGACTTCTCAATGTAGCCAAAACCTGACAACCTTATCAATAACTCAAACACTGAATCAGTGACAAGCTTAATTAATCTGCCAGGAGCCATTCCTCTATCTGGAAAAAAACCTTGAGAGGAAATGTTCTCTGCTGCTGACGCTCTAGTTCGTTTAATATATCTATATCACAGGGGATGAGAACACTACCGACTAAAATGGTGCCATCTTTTAACACAAATACTACTACATCAGGATATGACCTCATCAGTTTGAGGACAGATACAAAGCTGTAGGCCCAGCAATAACCATTTTCATTCATAATTTACTGTACAGTGTGTGCATTACATATTACATTACATCAGGAAATTATAAGCGTAGACATAAACGCCTCAGTCAGTAGCTAATTAGTTAACCGACCAATGCATAGTGGCCGTTCACAGTTTTAAACTACAGACTGCCATTAGTGTTGTGTGAGGAAACCCTGTGCACTCAATACATGAGGAGTGAACACCACAGCCTACAGAAATGTTCAAACTGAAATAAAGTATTAAATACTGTCGTATTTTTTCATTTAAAAAGAATAGGCCTGTTAATGAGGGGCATCATAGAACTTCCAACCAGCCATATAATACGCTCATCGCACAGAAAGGTCAAATCAAATAAAAGTCAATTTGTACAAAAAAATATCCCACTTTGTTGGCCCACAAGGCTTTCTATTTCAGTCTTAACAATGTGCCAGTCTATCTGTCAGTCTACACGTGGACAATTTAGAACAAGACATTTTCATTACTCCAGGTGGCACCTTGCTTCGGGTCTGTTTGTCATGCAAAGGGCAAACATGTCTTTTCCCGAAACACTCGTCCCTGGCAGGTGAGCCAACACCTGGCGCACAGAACATCCAGACTGCCGGGGCACTTATTTAAAACGTAACGTGAACCGACCAGCTTCCCTCATGAAGCCAGCAGGGCTGTTCATTTATTATTTCATTACATGCTTCAAAACCCCCTGTCCAAACCAGGTCTCTTCAAGAATACCATTTTTTTTTATACATTTTAAAAACCTTAGCATATGGCCATGTCCTGAGCAGTTTTTAATGCGCAACTTGGTTCATGAGTTTAAGGTCAAGCATTAACACCTCACCAAACACCTAATCCCTTGTAGTGGTCCTATTTTGTGAGTGAGCCTTTTAGGGGGGGATGTGCTTTACAGCTACTAATTCCTTATGGCGTGTTATCCCTTCATGCAAGGACCAAGAATGGATCTGGCATTCATTGAAATTATCCTCTCATTCTGCTGAGCCACAACTCTTAAAGGATGGGGGGAAAGAAAGAATAGTTATCACCAACTGAAGTTCAGCTGTGATCATTTCAGGGGTTTTCCTGACTCAAACTGAAGAAAAGTGCACATTAGGGTACATTCTAAGGGTGCTCGATAGTGTGCCAATAAACGCTGGTGGCAGACCAATGTAGCATTCCATAATCAAACGGAAGATCCTAAATGAAAACATTTTGTGTACAAGCATAGCGTACTGGTAAATATGCACCAACACAGACAGCTATTTTTCATTCCAATTTTTCTCTTTTTCCTTTCTGATGGCAGCAAGCACAAGTGATGATTAGCCTATTGAAAATGTAAAGATACAGTCAGTCGCATCGTGAATAGTGCGTGTTACCAAGCGATTCACAACAACAAACAGAATTCCACCATCAAATTTGACAGTCGCATCAAACCTCCGCGAGAGACAGTCGGCACTGCCAGTAAAGACGTCCAGTACAGTGACTTAAACAGAGCTATAAGGTCATGGCACAGTCATAGTTAAGGTCTCATGTCATATAACCTAGCAATCTAGCTCTAGCTTAGGGAACTATCTTAACAGTTGGCATTTGCTATGGCGTGTCAACATGGACTAATTATTTGCTAAGTTAAACTTAGCTGCACAGGCATCCTACGTGTTTCTGCGTTTCCTATTATAATTCAAGTTAAATTGAGGAGACTGTAACATCAGCTGGATAACTAACTATCATTTCATGCAAATGTAACTCTGAATACAAAACCGATTTAAACAGTTTAAATACCAAAGACTAACTAGTTTAATCACTATTGTAGCACATGCACACACACACACACACACACACTCACAATTCAGAATAAAATACAATAATGATGGCAACCATTTAGTTGGATTTGGCAATAAAAGCGAATAACTGGTTGTCAAAGGCGCGGGGCAGCGATTCTCTAACAGCAATGACCCAATTACATCAGCCAATGTTCAAAATGAGTTGATGGTCTGCTTATCGAGATTTAGGAAGAACCCAACCACTTTGTTCCTCCGAAGAGCATCTGTTGTCTTTGCCTTTTCTCCACAGAAAAAGATCAATAGTGGTACCTCGATGGTGGAATGACCTATCGGGTGCTATCCAATCAAGTTCCAGTCAAGGTAGCCTGCATTTAAAGCGCAC
Source organism: Clupea harengus (assembly GCF_900700415.2). Lineage (NCBI taxonomy): Eukaryota > Metazoa > Chordata > Actinopteri > Clupeiformes > Clupeidae > Clupea > Clupea harengus. The sequence goes on along the minus strand of NC_045161.1, from coordinate 3,505,748 downwards.
CACAAAGCATTTAACTATATGGAGTCTAAGGCCTCTCATGCACCTTTGAGGTAGTTTGACCAGGCTTGACATTTTTATATTTTACCACCATCTAAAAACATTGATCTCAAAGTGCGACATAATTAAGCACAAACTCAACAACAATAATCTGAGAGCAGCAACAATGCAATTATTATAATTTTTGGTTAAATCAACTGTAAACACACAGTTTCAAAAACTTATTTTTAGAGGCGCTAAAATATTGTAAAAAAAAAAACACTTAGTGTTTGTTGCCAAGATCTGTGAGATCTAAACATTGTGATTAAAGCATTCATCAGTTTCATGTTTAGCAACACCAACACACACAGCAAACTATGGAAAAATACTCATGTAACACTACCTGTTGCTCGCGGAAACGCAAGGTTTGTTCCTTGTTAATGAATATGTGGCGTATTACTATTTGTCATAACACCACCCTGCAAATACGTTACACTAAAAATGTTCACCTACACAACATGCAAATCTCCTAGTGTGATCATTAGAAATATTTAAACGCACTCATCCAGTTCCTCCTCAGACAGGAGTGCTTCATCTAGTTGTAGCTCCATATTACACACACACACACACACACACACACACACACACACACACACACACACACACACACACACACACACACACACACACACACACACACACACACACACACACACACACATCTTTGTCCTTGGAATTTAAAGCAACATTATTCGTATCCTTCTACTAGCTATAAGAAGCAGCTAGCGCAGTATTCTCTGTATGGATAGAGGCGACAAAGAAACCCAGGAAGATAAAGAGAGAGTAACCGAGCAACAGCTAGTTTTGCTAGTTGCCAGTTTTAACATCATAAACATCCTTGCTAATGTTATTTATGAAATAATGCAAAGTGGGCTGTAATCTTATCGGTGTCAACCCTTGTCCCACAGAGAGTTGTACTTTTTCCAGATGCCCAAAGTCATCGACCTCAGTCCCATCTCAGGCTATCATCCAAATAAATTAAATCTCATACCAAAAGGTTTGTTCAATCTTGGAGGTTCGCAACCTTGAAAGCCTAACTCAGCTAGCTTGTAATAAATAACACTGTCCAATATATATTATGGACATTGTGTGATTTTATCATGTCGCCAAAAACATTTCTTAGATCAAACGCTTAAAAAACAATGTATATAGAAAATGAAAATACTTCATTTCACAAAAATGTGTCATTCTTTTCTGTAATTCTTTTGGTTATGGAATCGTTCAGTTTTAGGGGAAGCCCAGTAGCACAAATTACTAATTCTCTGTTTACAAATGGACATCTCTTACGATGGATTTCCTTAGGGGTGCGCAAACTCAGCTCCAGCTGGGCAAATGATAGTTAAACACGCTACTAAAGACATATTACTTCCCTCCACTCATTTCAATGGGAAAATAAGTGAACGGCAACGCCGTCAGAAATGTCAGAAATTAAATTTCATATCTGGCTTGTGCTGTAAAGTCTTAAGTCTAAATAGGATCAAATGGCTAACTTAGTTTAGCAGTTACACAGCTAGCTTGTCAACAATCCTTTGTGACTTTCAGTGTAGGCCTACAATTTCGACGGGGGGGAAAATCGAAAAGCGGTGTACAAAACTGCCGGAATAATAATATTTCCACTTGTGCAATTATACTAAATGTGTGTTGACTTGACATTTCAAATTCACAATAATATCTAGCGATCATGGGTTCGACTACAATACTAGGGCCGTCACTCTTCCAAAAGAGAAGTTAGAACGAGATCGAACAAACCCATAAGCCTTTAGAGGTAATTTGAATGCAACCCATACTGGCAGGTTCCCACCCATTTTCATTATCAACATATCAAAACTTTTCCAAGACTTTAAGAATGACCTTTCACAACCTACAAGTACACCCAAATGCATACCTTACTTCACAGATTGTGGCTATTTAGTATATGAAACAACCAAACATTCCTTTTCTAATAGGCTAGTTTGGCTATGTCAATTTAGGTGGAAACTCATCAAATCATGCTGCAGAAATTCACAGAACACAGCATTATCCATGAAAGACTACAATAACATAACTAATTTCATTAGACCTACATACGACAAAAGCACATTTCATGACTTTTCCAAAGGTTTCGATTAATTTCCTGAATTTTATAGGCCTTGAAAATTCCATGACTGCCCTGCATTGGGCACGCACACACAGAGCTGCACACATTTTTGTGATTTAGAAAGCAGCAGATTCTTCCGTGTTCTTGGAACATGTGCACTCAGCTGCAACACACTAGCTCCAGCAGTACGTGTTGCTATGATAAAGATGCAACGTTTAAGATTGTAAAGTTAGGGCACATTTGTCACGTGGCCAGGATTCAACGTCATTAACAATTCATTGATCAAGAGACAATTTGGCGCTAGGTTATTCATAACACAGAGTGACATTGCTGGGACAGCAGTGACTTGCCAAACAGGTTATTACAGTGCAACTATTTTTTTCAATTTAACGAATGATCTAATTTCGAAGACAAAGTGCAAGCCCTACTACATACAAGGCCTAATAAGACAGCAGAGAGCCAATTCTTTTCTAGACATTCCTAGTAGTTCAGCTGGTGTTTCTTTAGGTTGTCTCAACAGCTACCCAATATTATACAATCTGGGAAAAAAAACAGGCAAAGCTGTTGTTAGATATATATCACCTATAACAATATTAATGCAGAGCTATTCTGCTCTCTGACACAAACATACTGAATCTTTATTGGGTAGTCTGTATTTGAGCCATCAGCCCACAAGCTTATTGTGGGCGGTCTGAAAAAGAGTAAGAACAACCAAACTAAAACATTCTGTATCAGAGCAGAGATTACATCATACCAGACTACCTTCTCTGTTCACTGAATGAATAACACAGATTGTGTGTATGTGTGCTGGTGAGTCTGCTAGTGACTATTAATGTAAATACAGCACTGGCTACAAACAAACTGATCATAGCTAGTGATTGACATTACCCATCAACTAAACCACGAGCAAAGTGACTTCCTATGAATTCAACTCTGTACTATGTGCTCTGAAAGAGCGGCCTTCATGTCTGGTGCATTTGTAACTCTAAACCACTGAAACCTACCAAACAGCTTCTCTGACTGCAAGTGAAGACTGCATTCAGGCAAAAAAAATCTGAACTTGACCTCCAGGTCACAGACACACACCCATGCAGCAACGCTCTATAAAAGTCTGAGCCAGGCAGGCAGTGTGGGGGAGGGGAACTGTTGGCTCTGAGTTAAGAAAGAACATTTAAAGTGTGTGTGTGTGTGTGCGTGTGTGAGTGAGAGAGTGAGAGAGAGAGAGAGAGAGAGAGAGAGAGAGAGAGAAAGAGCGGTATAGAATCTTTCCTTTTCCCAAAGGCATGGTTAAGGTGATTCTTTTTTGATGGAAGCTAGTATAAAGCTTACCAGAAGAAGGCAGAACGGGGATCACAGTCTGTTTTAACAGGTAAACAAATGAACAGGCCTACGTTTACAATTTCGGTGCCAAATACGTACAAGACTAATAAGGTTTAGAAGAGTAAATCAGGGATACAATCAGTGACTCTGCCAAAGAGTCAGGGATGGAAATTGAAATGTTCTTGGCTGGTGGATTCTAAATTCTACCAGCCACCATTTTATTGCTCTTTTGTGTGCAACTAACTTTTGTGTAACATTTGTTTTGCTTTTAAAAAGAATTTGTAAAAAAAAACAATAACAAATACACATTTTCCCCATAGGAAAGGATTTTTATTTTGAAATGCCTTCTCTGTGCCAGAATCAGTTGAATGCATTGTTGTATCTCATGTTTGAACACTATTTACATAACATACTCTGCAATTAGTTAATTGAACTTTCAATAAGATATCAGTTATAGTTCCAGCTATGTTGTGAATGTCATTGTCAAGCCTATATCAAGCTAACTTCACTGCGGTCGTCAATCCATCTGATCACGTACCTGACACCAAACGAAAGGGACATGTAGCAGTGGCAGGGACTGTGATAGATTATATGATGCATAACTTTATACCAGGTCAGAGGAAGTGGAATTTAACATCGAAGCTTGTTTTCTACAATTTTATGCACAATGAATTCTATAATCGCGGAATTCCAAAAAACAGGACTATGTTATACTCTGCGCCTCTCCTCCCTCCCCCTCCCCCTGTCGCATAGATATGGCCAGCATTTCTTAACAGGGTCAGATTTAAGAGGCAGACAACTAAAGTCTTTTTTGAAGATGAACAGCAGCCATACTTTACACGCCAGTGACCACCATCATTCACCTGCCAACACAGAAATCTACACGCCAATGGTGCTTGGAGGGTGCTCATTTTCACACACACACACAGTCTACAAATGCACAAAAACAGAACTTTAACATTCTTTAAACATAAAATAAATAAATAGGCTAGATTTCGATTTCATTTTCATTTGGAGGCTGAGTCATCCTTGATAGTCTCCCATTTGAAATGTTCACAGCAAATCACTGACTGACTAGCTTCCTCTCATCAAATCACTGACTGACTAGCTTCCTCTCATCAAATCACTGACTGACTAGCCTACTGTCGTCGAAAACTAGCCAGTCATGTAACTCCCCACTGTTGGCTCTTCTCCACTTCTCATTGGGAAAAAAAAAAATAAAAAATCAGCTTTTAACTTTAGGTTCATGACTTCAAGTTGTCTCTACTGGCATCAGCTGCTGTCTTTTTACACCCGTGATGTAACGCCACATTTTGTTGTGAAGATTTTTGTTGTTAGGTCGAGATGCAGGAGGCAACATAACGACATTTTAGCTAGTAAGTAACAATGCTAGGTCGGCTGCCAGACGATTGAATGTTTGCTAAATGCCCCTTTTGTTTCCCCGCCACGATGGCTGGTAGGTTGATCAACCAGTTTTACAATGTTTTATACTTGATCATTTATACAGCAGTATGAGTTACACAGTATACCGGGGCACTTAGCCGCGTTGGATTTCCTCGCAAGGTGTTACAAAAGGGATGAATCAGTTCTGGTTTGTTTGATTGCATTTTATCAATACTGTAACTATTGGGGTGGATATGGATATCCGTACGAGTACGTAAGTAATACGTGTATTGATCCCCTTAACAGTGTTATTCTTCTACTGTTAATAAACAGGCCTGCTGCTACAGACACACACCCATTTAGGTGATATGTCTGCATGTCTCTAAACTGGTCTTTGATCTCAGGCTTCTCTCTCTTGATGAAGGTCTCAGACCTCACACAAATCCTAAAGTACTGATGTCCATGAGTTCATATGGATGCTAGATTATGTCAAATTGGACAATCACACATTCAGTGAGCTATACTTCCTATTTTATAGCAGGTAAACTTTTAAAAGGAGGAGATTGGAACCCCAAGCATAAAATGGATGGAAACCTAGTCAATCAAAATTTGATTGTGGTAGGTCAATCTCTTGAAGATGGACATACTGGCATGGTACCCTCTCACCACCCAACAAATGAAGACAGGACATTTAATAAACTAGTTTGAATCTGCAAGTCTGTGACATTCAGCCATCATATGAACTTAACAGTTTGCGCTCTTAAAAACTCGGCCTAAACACTTCCTTCAAGGGTGTAGCCTAGACCTACAACTCACAAAATGTTCTCATCAATCTGTAGAATATATAAATAAGTGACTAGGACAAGGGATCTCAATATTGGATTTACAGTTTTGTGAAATTCCTTTGCTACTTTCTGAGTCGTATATCCTATTTCTTGCACAATTCTTTCCACAACAATAACAACAACAAAAGGATGGTATTCTGTGGTTGCCAAATACCTATATCACATCTAAAAGGGAATGAGTGATTTTATATGCCTATAAGGCTACTTAATAAATGACAACTAACATACTAACTCTGGGTCCAAACAGAATCCCAACGTCTGTTGATATCCATTTGCCAATGCAGGCATCATTATTCAATAGGAACAGGGCATCCAACAACTTTTGAGCTCAAACGTTGCACTGCATTACACATCACTGCTCAGAGTTGCTTGCAGCCAGCTAGGTCATTCCAACTGAAAACAATGGAATGTGATTTAGCCGTTGTGGCCTTATCGTGTCTCACTGACACTGTAATATCTTCATAGACCGTGGTTACACATGTTGATTCAATGTGAGTTGATCAAACCAGGAAGTATTAACATGTGGATGCTCTCAGGCTGGATTTTGGCAGCATGAACCCAGTTAGAAATCCACACATTAAGATGGATCACCTCCCTATCGGCTCTCATGTACATGTACTTTTATGTTTTGTTTAACAGTTATACTCAATGATACAGGCAGAAAAGCCATGCCGTGTTCTTTCACAACATCTGACCATCTTATCTGAAGAATCCAGCTTGGGGCCACATACAGAAATTGGGTCAATACAAAGGATCACATTTTCCCAGCAAAAAAAAATATTTTATTCAACATCATTCCAGTAGCCAACTTCAGCAGAATCATTTTGTCCTGTGTATCCATGTTAAATGTTTTTTAAATAATGAACAAACAAAGAGAAGCTAAACTTCCCCTCCCCCTCATCTTTGAATTCTCTGTCAAGCACCGGTTACATAACTGTGTCACTACCAGAGTGTGTGTGTCTTTGAGCGAGGCACTAGCTCAAGACCAGGCATTTACTGGGTACTGTCAAACATAAGATGACTGCCATAGCTTTTATTGTCATTGTAAAGGAATAACACTACACATTTTGGGTTATATTTTAATACTTTAAGGAAACACTAAGCCATTCTGTAAACGGATCTCTGGTCAAAGAAGACTGGCCATTATGTAGACCACATTATGTAGGCTCAGGTGTGTAGAATAAATTACTATTTGTAGGAATATTACACCAGCCGCCAGAGAAATCTCAAATCAGTTTCTGTTGAATTACATCTCTTCCCTTGACTGGAGCCAGGCTGCAGCTATGCAAATGCTGAAGAATTTGAACTAATTTTAATACCAAACAGCTCCCTGTAATTCATTAACTTCTCAGTAAGAACGTAGGCCTACAACATATATTATTGTATTTCTACTCATTTCACTTTTTTTCTCTCAAAGGAAATATACTTACATTGATTTACTTTAAGATTTAAATAACGTGACAAAAGCCTCGTCGACAAAATTAAAACACTGCCCGCCATCTGAAAATGGAATGGCTCTCGATTTTTTTTGGAGCTCTTTCACCAGACTACTCCACAACCTAAATCCACTGTGTCAGTGAGTTAAGAATATCCTCTTGGCTTTAACTCTCTCTCTCCCTCCCTTCCCTCTCTAGCTTCTTCCCCTCCCCCACACCCACGAGTTCAGCCTCAGACACATTGCTGTCATGTGGGCTTGCACTGTTTTTCTTATAATATCAACGAAAATCAACCACATTGGAAGTTCATAATTAGTTCTACATGAGCATGTTGTTACAGTTGAACTAGTCTGTAAGCAGTATCCACGTTGATTATATTTGAAATATTATTAGCTACCTCACCAGATATTCCACACCACATCAACATAGTCAAGGAGGTTTTCATGTTCCAACATGATTACCAGCTAGCGTTATGTCCCATGATCAAACTGGCGTCTAAAGTTAGCTATTCTACTGTAAAAGGGTTACTGTCTGTCAAGCTGTTACTAGCTAGGCCACATAAGCCATACCTATTTTGAATGAATACATTTCACGTTAGCTTGCAAGCTAATACTGTTAAACACCAACAAGTTCATATTTAAAGGAGTCCAACAACACCAAGAAATTCGACCTAGCTAGGAAGCTCACCATCTTACGAAAGACGACTACATACACCATGACTAATATCACACGTCAGAAAACTTTCGTGATAACATTATTTCACATGTAACTTAACCCTCTTCATATAACAGTATGCTAGCTATCCATCTAGCTAAGTTGTGGGAAGGCAGATAGCAGCATTTACACACAGACAGGCGCGCGCGCACACGTACGTACACACTCACTCACACACGCACACACACATACTGCCCATCCCCCACCCCAGTCAAATCAACTAAACAAATGCCCTTGTAATATAAACTATACGTCACATTGAGACATAATAAAGCTTTTTCTGTAATTATTCAACCCTTTGCTACGTTATTTTCGTCAAAACTATGATCGGAATTAAACAAAACACTCACTTTTAATATCCGGATCACACAAGGGGTGCCTTCTCTGCTGTGTTGCTTGTGTGGAATTTCCTCCTCCACGGCTATTTTTTTAAATAGGGCTAAAACAAAGCGTTATAACCCTACTCTTCAACGACGATCCGATGGTTAAATTCCCAAATAAGCGTCCGGTTACAACACACGGGTGAAAGTGTTCGGTAAAATCTGTTAAAAATTGCATTTAAGAGAGACTGAGGAGCATTGTGGGGCTGTATGCTAGTGGAGAAAGAGCCAAACGGTTCAGGACCAGCCAACGGCTTCAGACACTCAAACACTGAAGCGGTGACCTGCCAGGCGAAAATGGGGAAGGCCTGGGCGGTTGTCGCTGCAGCTTTGTTGAAACAAGGAGGGACACACAGACAGCAATAACATAACTGTTGGTTCTGTTTCAGAGAAAATAGCATCAGCAGGGTTACATTTTCCTTATATTTCAATTGATGTGGAAAGTGTTTTTTTTTTTTTTTAATAATTTTTCAATTTCTATAAAATAGTTTTACTCATCTTTTGTAAAAGAGGATAATAATATTGAAATTTAAACATGATTGCTTGTGTGTTTCAATTTTGTGTGTTTTATTGATATTTTGTGTAAAAAGGTAATTATATTGAAATGTAATTGATATAAAAAAATAATAATCATGCACTACCCCAAATAATCTTGTGTGAGTGAAATATTTATTTAGGTAAATAACCACTGGCTCTTGCTCTGTAAATGGGAAACAAAGGTATCTTGGACCAAGCTTATTTCAGCCAATCAACACGTTGTTTCATGAGCATGGAAGGGAGGGGTGTAATTTGATTGGCTGTTAAGCTCAAATATTAACAACCTTTTGCAAAATATCAGCAACCAGAATCACAAACTGTACCTTTAAGTGAGCATTCACTGTTGTCACCTCCGTTGTGCGGTAAAGTTGTTGATGTAACACTATAATATGTAACTAAACTGGTGGATCACACAAACAAATAAACATGAATCTACATGTAGGCTCTCTTTGCTTCATGTGGGTGTGTAGCAGGGTGTGAAAACATGAAACAGACTGAACTAGCTTGCTAGTGAGCTAGCATATTAGCCAATCACCTGTTTATGTAAAAACTGTCATCCTCCTGAAGTAAGCCTACATATACTGTAAATATCTACAACAATCCCTTATGGCCCTCCAACCTTTTCTTAAAGCTCCATTATTCGAGAATTGGTGTTTTTTGCTATTGAGCTACTGAAGTGTAGTTCACTTTTACACCACTGTTGTGAATACAAATCGTGCTTTGAGACCCCCCTAATGGACAGTAGTGCACGTGTATTTGTTGACAAGCTTTGTTGATTTTACACAAATATGACTCTGCATAGTTTTGTTTATTGTGACATCAGCGATGAATGCTTACATATCCAAAAGAAGAACAAATGAAGAATGACTTGCGTTTTGAACTTATAGACATTGTTTTCTTAGCTTTCTCCGTGAGACAGAAATGTCACAGATAAAGTTACAGCCTACGTCACATTCTTTCATAAATAACATTGGCAGGGATGTTTAAGATGAAAAATTAGCAAGTCGACAACTTTCCTAACACAGCCAAACACCAAGCAAGCGCAACACAAGACATAGCAAGACAGCTTATAAGTTATTACTTACTACTCCAACAGAAATAATCCAAATTTTACTTGCATCCTTTTGTCTCTTTTAGCTCTCACCAAGGAGTAAAAACTAGTCCGAGACTGACTCTTGTTCATTCTCTTCATGGGTTACTCTCTCTTTTTCTCTTCCCCACTTCCTCCGACAATGTCTTCGTCGTTTTTTTTTTGTCACCTCTGCATGATGTCCATACAGAGAACACTGCGCTAGCATCTTCTTATAGCTAGCAGAAGGGTCTAGTTATTGTGTGAGGTGGTGCCATAAAGCATTACGTAGTTCTCACAAGAAGCATTGCACCCTGTCCACCAAGGTTACCTAGTGCAATACCAGGCGTACCAGGCGTGCTGTGGCAGTGGCACAGACACCATTCTCTGTATTAAAAGTCAGTGTACCACCAAAATAATTTTGAAGCTGTTATTTTAAGGTAAAATTGTTACATAATGTTGCTTTAAAATAAACAACCAAACAACATGAGTCCTCAATTTTCAAACCATCTATGGTGAACCCAGGTCAGTTTATTTACTCGTCTGTCATTGGATGCAATTTGCTTGTCGTCTGCATAGGATACAGCTTTGCCCAACTTTTTCGCTCGCCTCACCAAATTCACTCTTCTTCGTCACTGACGCCTGCCTCCCTAGAAAATGAATGAAACACACTGCTAGTCATAAGCATTAGTCTTAATAGGATATTGCCTGGTACAGCTGGCTAGATATAGTTGGGTGGGGGAGGGGCAGACACTTCACCATGAATACGTTGTCACAGGCGTCAGGAGACATCTATTGGCCGAACTGGTGCTGGAGTTCCCTCTAAATCGCTGGCCAGTTCACCCGCCAGTCATCAACAATTTAAGCGATTTGCAAGTGTGACCTGGACCCCTGTCTCCTCAGATGACCAGCCGATGAAGCTCGCTGCCAGCTGCACTCGTACCAGGTAGGTCTCAAGTGGCCCCTCTCCTGGAGCAAGGTAGTTTTGTGGTCCTCCATTGTCACGATGGCGGCACCCAGCTGGCTGGCACTCGGAGCAGGGGCTGGTCCTGGTCCCCGGGTCCTGGTCCTGGTCCTGGTCCTGGTCCTGGTCCCCGGGTCCTGGCACGGCGCTGGAGCAGGAGACTTGCTCCCCTCTCATCTTCCCGGGTTGTGGAACGCTGGTGCCATCCGCCGCTTCTTCCTGCTGAGTTCGGTTGGGGACACGGCCGGGTGTAGCCTCATTAAGCCTCATTAAGCCTCTCGGAATAATGCCCGTCGGTCGGCCTGTGCTCCACCCTGCTGCAGTTCGTTAGGAAGATCTTCAATGTCCCCGAGCAGTGTCATCTCCTCCATCCCACTTCTGACACTTCGGACACGAATTGAGCAATACGCAGGCCTTCTCTTTGGCCCGATGCTGTTTATTGAAGGACACATATAGGGGAATCACTGAATACAGATGGACTGGAATGCTAAGGGGCTCTAATCTCTCCATCACACATTGTGTAAGGGTGGACAAACGTGCTAAACAGATAGGAAACTACACACAGGCAATTACACATAACACACAGACTCAAAGTGATAACAGAAGTACACACACACACACAGTATTATAGGGCGAAGCCACATCACTCACATACTGTACATGGAAGTGCAGTCCACCTTGCATGCTACAGTATAGTATTCACATAGCCTAACTGTATCATAATGGATTTGTGGGTATCAATCCTTGTCATGAGCATTAATATCAACAAAAGGTACGTATACGGTCCAGGAGCTGTTGAGCCCAATGAAAAACAGAACATTAACCATCAAAGAAATACAGCTGTTGTTTCACTGCAAATATTTCTGTTTAGCGTATATCCTTTCAGATGCTTTCATAGAAATCTTGAGAAGACAAGTTTCACCCAACCTTATGTTGGAATAATTACATGCAAATCATTGACCAGATTGTCAGTCTTAACTGTCAGAATTTAGAATTGATTTATATGGTGAATGCTTGACTCTGGACCACTGAGTTGTTGAATCAGATCCAGATCAAATGAAGCAGATTTTCTTGTCCATTTATAGTTCAGGAAAAAAATCTAATCTCAAAACTTGCAGGGTGAAATACATTCAGTCAAACCACAGTCAGAGGTGGTCTGAAACTAATGGTGCTTAAACACAAGTGTAGATTATATGTATATAACTATTTATACATACATAAAAATGAATAAGATTTGATTTTGTTAAGGGAAATTAAATCTGATCTCCATTTGGACATCATTATTGGATTTTAGGGCCAGAGTGTGATTTTAGTAAATCTGAACCTGATTTTTGGAAGAGCTCAATGATTTCTACTACTTAGTTAAAGATAAGATTAGTGGAGTCATGCAATATATGACAAAAATAAAAGAGCTGTTGTCACAGCAACTTATCTACATTTCCTTGGTTCTTGAAATATGACATTTGAAAGATTGATCTGTCTATCTAATCTAATCTAACAAGAGCATACAATGATGAAACGTTCTTTTTAACAACTGAAAAACCTGAGTTTCAATCCTTCATTGGAGTATGTAAAATGTTTTTAGGTGGCAGACCAAAGCCATACACAGTAGTTCCTCTACACTGAGCACAGCAGTGTCAGATAGCATATTTCGGTGAACTGCAGAAGAGAGAGGGGAACAACAGCCGTAGTTTGGGGGAGAAATGACACATAGGAGCTCACAAGGGCAGCCTTGAGGGACAGGACTGTACCTTAGTTAGAGGCAGAATGGGGGCTGGAGCACAGCTGAGGGAGTTCGCTGTAGACTAGCAGTGCACTGTCCATTAGGGCAGACTCCAGGGCAGTACAGACAAGCTGGGAATGTGGCAGTAGGAAACAGATTTGTTTTTGCCAGCAATCCCTGGTAAGACAGTAGCAAAAATGTACAGAAGGAAAAAGAGCTATCAAGCACTAAAACATAAAACCTTGGCTTTGTTGTGTGTTTGAGTGTGAAAGTGGTTGCACCATACCACAGTGCACATGACCAGAAGTATATTGTGCAACAGTTTTAAAACAGAATGTACTAGGGTATATACAGGCTAATAGAACAGAGTAAGTGTGACAGAGATAGAGACAGAGATAAATCAACATATTTATTTTCCACTCTTGAGACGTCTGTCCTAGGTGGTAGGGTGACTCTTCTTGGTAGAGATAGTAAAGAGCAAGGTCTAAGGGAGAGGCCCTGTGCTGGTAGAATGTGGTATTTCTAGACACATTACATTTCCTCCCCTCCCCCACTTTGAGGAATTCGTTGCCTTCTGTAAAAAGGTTATCTCATAGGATCAGTTCTGCATGAGAGCACAAAATTAGCATTTCACGTGTGCATTATATCTCTGTCTTTATAGCTTCTTTCCTAAGTGGAACAGGTAAATAAGAATGAAAGTAGTTTTACCTGAATGAAGGCTTCACCTGTCATACATACACACCTAAATATGCATGACTAAACATCTAATATAGATAATGGCACCGTCATAATCAAAGTGTAGTCTTTATCATTAATAGAGTGGTCTTGGCTGCAGGAAGGAGATTGAATTATTTAGGAACAAAAAAAGAAAAAGCTGTGTGGCATGGCTGTGGTGGAGCAGATCATTTGATTTGTGTTCGGCTTCAGTGCCTTCATTTTCTGATTGATCCAACTCCAATCACATTATGCAAGAGTTAGGAAGCAGTAGCTTTGAAAATTCAGCAGATACTCAGAGAAATCACAAGGATGGAAATACAAATACATACAAAAAGGCGGAGGCCTTCAATACATTTTCTCAAATAAAAGAGTAACCAACCAGAGCAATTCAATGTCTGAAGTATTTTCGATAGGTACACCTCAATGACAAAAGAAGGGGACAAAATACATAGACTGTTTATTGACATTACAGAATTTATGGTAATTTAGTACAGATTTAGGACAGACAACACAATAACCTTTCCAAGTTTAGCAGGAGTCTTTGCTCCATTAGCTCTGATGTGCAGCTTTGGAGTTTTAACTTCTAATGTTGCTTTCATTTATGTCTTGAAAAGACACTACCAATTTACTATTTTTTACAAATTTGTATCTATTTCCCACTAAACATATGCAGCATTACAGCATTATGACATGCACAATGCTAACGCACAATGCTAACGTTGTCATGTTATTTTATGCTTTTTGATGTTTCACAAACTCATGTTATGTTCTCGTGTCATGTTTTCCGATTTTTAGTTCTATTAATTCACTTCAACATTTGTTTAAATGCTTGTTAGCAAGGTAAGGCTAGGTGTGCTCAACGTATCTTACTGTGTGTACACTCACTTTGGATCAATGATTGGATCATATATTGCCCAGCAGCAACAAAACATGATGCATGTTGTGGTGCAAGTTGTGGTGCAAGTTGTGTTGCATGTCGTGGTGCATGTTGTGGTGCAAGTTGTGGGGCAAGTTGTGTTGCATGTTGTGGTGCAAGTTGTGGTGCAAGTTGTGTTGCATGTCGTGGTGCATGTTGTGGTGCAAGTTGTGTTGCACTATCTCTGGCAAATAAACAATGAAAGAAGAGACGCAACAGCTATAAGATGCACACGTTGCAACCTGAACCTTCTCCATACACTGACCCTGCAATGCAACGTGAATACAACATGAAGCCTGTCTCTCCTCTGGTGTGTAGTGTATTGACTTCCTGTTGTGGTGTGCATGGCTAATGTACAGATACAGGGCAGAGGCATCAGTGGCAGAGAAGCAGTGAGATGGCAGATGGCATTTTGCAGCTCTCCGTGAGCTCATGCAGTAAGGAGTGAGGGGGGTTGGGAAGCAGAGCAAAAAGCCTTTCAAATGCCTGTCCTCTCTCTCCCTCTCTCTCTCTCTCTCCCTCTCTCCCTCTACCCTCTCTCCCTCTCTCCCTCTCTCCCTCTCCCCTCTCCCCGCTCTCCCTCTCTCCCTCTCTCCGCACTATTATTTTGCTAGCTAGAGCTGGGGCTGTGGTTTTGGCAGACACAGACAGACATTTCCTGTCAAAAAAAAAGTGTTACGTAATTCCCCCTTTTAAGTACATTTGTATATTTATGCTCTAACAATTGTCCCTTCATAATTCCTCACCTTGTCCACTAAGCAGAAATGTAGATTCCCCCACCCTCTTTTCACAATGAAATATCTTTTTAGCAATGGCCCTAAATTATGTTGTTGAAGCAACTGAGTATATAATGGTTCCAGTAAAACAGGGAGAGATTATTGTAAACTATTGAAAAGCTGCGCAGCCATTGAGAGAGCTTATGTCTGCGGATATGAGACGCCGCAGGATCCCACCCATCCCCCACTCTAGCTTGTAAACTCATTTTTGCCTGGCTGGTCACAGACTGCAATAGATAGATTCCACCCCACCCCCTATCCTTTGCTCAGTCATTCAGACTTGGAAAGTCAATAACAAGCTGACATCATCATTGGTTTGTATATTACACTGCTACTTTCATTCTACGCACATCTATCTCCAAAGAGAAGAACAATGTAATTAATGTGTTTTTTGGTTTTAAAACGTAAAAATGATTACATAATAAACTGGCAAGATCACTTGCACAGATCCAGGTTACAGTCCATGGCTGGCAACAGGGGATGTTTGGTGTACCTTTTCTGCCTCTTGACCTTGTCTGTACACATGAGGTATCATTTTGACAGCTCCTGTGATCCTGTCCTTCTAGCTGCAGAGAGGGAGGTCAGTTTAAAGTGGTGTGCCAAAAAGCTTCTGAAATACTTTGAATAGCAAGTTGACACCAAACTGGAAGACACAAGTAGAAATAGGGAACCAATCGACCATTATGGCATGACATTAATTCTTCCATTATTTTAGTAAGATTAATTTTTTTATATGATAATTATAATCACTTACATAATAGCATTCACTGTTTTAATATGATCTCAGAGAAGACATTTTTGATATATGTATTCAAAAATGTCTTTTGTTGTTTATGAATGTCTTTGTGTGTGTCCCCTATTTTTTTACATTGTCATAAATGGGGTAATGGTAATGCTTCACCAGATATGTCCAATGTAACGACCGGTGTTTATATCTTGAAATTTCAATTAAATTGAATTTTCCATTTGACATGTATCCATTGGACATGTGTCTTGCACTTACCATGTGTTAGAAAAGCACAGTCCATATTAATTTGAGTAGAGATAGACTAATTTAACCAGAAACATTTTCTCCCACAAAATCATTTGAATGAAAGAAAAAATGATCAGATATAGAATTTGTGATTGTTTTGTATGAAGGGCGTTTTGCTGGTGCTGGTGCTGGTGCTGCTGGTATAAGCATTTAATGACACTTTCTCTTTTAGCCGCATATACTTCATACTAGTCAATAGCCATGAGGGATGTTAACATAAACAATAACACAGAGACATGGGCTACAAATGGGTTTATCAGTGTAGTTGACCATTATAACATGTATACTCCGTTTTCAAATGAAATGGTAACAACACAACTGGTTGACATGCAACAATAATATACCAGAGACATCATCAGCCATCATACACATTCAAAACGTTGCTTGAGAATTGACTGTATATGGCAATATAAACATCCTGCAATAGGTATGGTTTTGAAGATGATGTTACGTTAGACTTCATAGACTCCATTAGCTACAGCAAATAATAAGAATCGCAAAAAACATACGCTGTGTTTGAGCTCAATTAGACCTGCACAGTCCGACAACTCTCGAAGACTGTGGCGAACTGTATCAATGATTGCTACACTTGGGGTTGTAAGAATCCACTGTTGGGCGGTGAGAAACCCACAGGCTCCACTCACTGAAGCCAGTACAAAGCTGTGTGCTGCCACTGCTACTGGAGTGTGATTTAACATGGCTTATTTCTCTGGACCCAAGGTGGACACACATGGCCAACAGAATTCCAATCAATTAGACACAGTGGGGTTCTACATTCCAGCTTCCCCGATTGTTTTCTTAGGCCAACAGCACGCCGGAGAGTCTCATCCCCCTGAGCTTTCGGTTGAGCTGGAAAAGCTAATATATCAAGGGGCCCCAGCAAAGAGTATCTGGAACACCTGTTTAGGGGTGTATCTAAGCCTCTGCTCTACTGCTGGTGGGGGTAAGAGCAGAAAAGGGCTTTTGGCAAAGGGGAAAGACTGAATTGCAATGACACGTAAGTCATTCCCTTTTCTTTGATCTTGCCACTCAAAGTCTGATGCTAAGAGGTGCACTGGATGAAGGCGGCAGGCAGATTGCAGTGGCCTCAGCATTGTGAAACTCCTCAAATAAAAACAGGCTTGTGACCCTCAATGGGAAAAAATAAACACAACGTTCTCTCTGCAGGCAAGCAATAGGAATGTGAAATTAGGATTAGGCAATCCCCCCCCGTGCCTGGTGAGAGGTTCCTCGGAGCACGCCTTGAGCTGCACCCTCACAGCCTTGGGGGAGTGGAGGTATAGGTGGGGTCATGATCAGGTTCTGAGAGTAGCTAACACCATCTGCACCGGAATCCATCAGAGCAAACGTCAGCTCCCAACAGGACACACCACTGCAGGAGGAGAACCTCAGGTGGAGAGCAGGGCCTCAACAGGGCTGTTAGCCTCAACCATCGGCCTCAACAGGGCTGTTAGCCTCAACCATCGGCCTCAACAGGGCTGTTAGCCTCAACCATCGGCCTCAACAGGGTTGTTAGCCTCAGCCATCGGCCTCAACATGGTTGTTAGCCTCAGCTCGTGACTGGGACCGATGGTTGCCTTAGGGAAGCCGTTGAAGGGGTCTGGAACACATTGAAAGGACAAGGATGGGGCCAGAGTTGGTGTTAACATCTGACTGTTCAAAGCAATGTTTTGGTTATGTTGGAACTCACTGTCCCCTGGGAAGACCGGATAGAGGAGGCCCGTCCTAAGAAAGCCAAATATCTCAAACTAGTAGAGGGATGTAGAAGACATGGGTGGGAGACTCGCTGTGTGCCCACTGAGGTGGGCTGCGGGTGCTTTGCAGGGCAGTCTCTACATTGGACACTTCTTCTCCTTGGCATCAGAGGGTGGCAGGAAAAGAAGAACCACCAAGAACGTCATGGCTGTAGAAAAAGCGTTGAGATGGCTCAAGAAGGGATTGGTCCATAGTGTAGCGCACCACTTGGACACGAGCCAGGGACTGATCACCCTTGGGTTGGGTATCTGATGATCTTCTGATGAACTGATGAACACCCTATGACCCTGGCTTTATCATCGATGCTATGTCCAAGTCGCACCATCTGGTGTTTCAGAAAGCTGGTAACGGTGACAAATTGTGGTAATGTACACTGGGATTCTACTCTAAATGAAGGAGGTTAAATGATTGTTGAAGGAGATGTCCACTGTAATCTAATCAAATGTATTGATTGGTATACACACTGTACCCTACATTACTGTACTGTACACACCATATATTTAGGAAAATACAGTTGCTAGTTGCTGTTGTATAGCTAGCATAAGGAATATCAATACATTAACTGTTAAGTAAATTGTACCTAAACTCACGTGATGTGTGGTGGAGTGATTAATGAGTCCAACTCAAAACATCAACAGTGGTTGCACTTCGTCCAACCAGTCAAGGTACTTTTCTGAGATGGAACATTTATTTGTATTGTAGGAAGAGAGCACTACATCTTTCAGTACAGTTCATGTATAGGGTGATTACACACTCCATAACAATGAATGCAAACGAATTAAAAACTGACATCTATTCCTAAAAGGCACATCATATGACTGGTTCAGTGACACCATTTCACAGCTATTTCTGTTGCTTGCTCACAGCATGTGAGGAATTGGTGTCACTGCGTGCCCACATGTCTTCAGACAACATGTTACATGCTTGAGGCTAAAAAACATCCAAATCCCTGATCAAGCAGAAGTGTTTTACATTTGTTTGGATGGTATCCGATTCATTATAACAAGGACCATTTCCAACTTCACCTGAAAGATTGAGGGTCATTTCTGACACAAGTAGTTATATATTCTAGGTTATATATATATGTGTGCGTGTGTGTGTGTGTGTGTGTGTGTGTGTGTGTGTGTGTGTGTGTATGTATGTATAATTGGGTGTACATTATCCACCTTATTACATTTCATGCACTAGGTACAGAAAACCATCAAGAATTTGACAATGAAAAACTGCAAAAGAATTTAATCTCCAATTCTGTGATCTTCAGTACAGTTAGTATAGACGCCTACTTCTCCTCAGCTACCAATGCAACAAACAGTGGTTTCCAAGTTGTTGAGTTAATATAATATCATAACATTTCAAAATACTCTCGAGAGCCATGTCCTAAATAATGATATTCCAACTTCATCATGAATGCTAAATGCTTTAGATAGCATAAATATTTAAAATGACTTAATTATCCATTTAAACGCATACCATTATACATAGCTATTAATGCATGTCTATGTATGTGTATACAGTATTTGTGGCATATTATGATTGCCTCTGACTCACACTTTCCTAACTGCAGAAAGAATAATAGTATGCTTTGCTTTTCCATTAAGGCAATTCGAGAGGTCAGTGAGCCATTATTCAAAATACAAACTCCAGGCTTGTGACATATCATCTAGTGAATGTGGAATCAACCAAATTTGCATCAAAACTTTTGACAATTGTCAAAAGGGAAGTGATTTTGCAAGTCAAAGCAGGGAAGCTTGGGGGAAGTGTCAGGGGGGATGGTTGAAAGGGTTGCTGCGGGGGGATGGGAGTTAAAAGGGGCTACCAAGAGTTATGCTACCCCCCAAACACAAACAGATGTGCAGACTCCTAACAGTATCAGACTAAATAACATTTCACAAACTGTAAAATGACATTTAACAGAAGCCCTGTGGATCCAAAACTTTCTTAATCTTGAACCAATTCCAAGAATAATTGTCTCCTCGTCAGACCAGCAGGTTAATGGAAACCCGTCTAATGTCTGCAGGCTAAGACTCAGTGGAGAGGTGATGGGATACACACTGTGTACAAGCTTCCGGTTCTACTCAATGTGGGTGAGAACCGGGGGTGGTGGAATATACATCAGGGTGGAGGAGAGGAGGCCCCCACCCCCATCCCGTGAGCTTTCCACAGGGTCATGAGGTCATCTCCCAGGGCCGTCGGTTGGCGTGGCGACAGAGGAGGACATTAGAGGGAGTGCACAGTGGGCACTCCGCCAACCGAGTGGTAATGAGGAGAGACAGCGACTGGTGTGAAGCAAATATGCAGGCACACACACACACACACACACGCAATAAACACACACAAACAGCATATGCAACACATACACAAATGCCAACATTTTTAAAGGCAAACGTTCAGTTCAACACAGGCAAACCCAAAGATACAGCACATTCACTGACACACAGAAATACGCTCAGAGATTAAGTCACTTTTGCATAAACATAGGTACACATTTAAAAGGTGTGAATATGATTTTAAAACATCCAAACATGTCTGACAACATGACAGGCGTGAACAATATGAGCTTGTTCCCACACCAGCATAATACTGAAATGTGAAATTGCATTTAAACATGTTTGTCTGATGTCATATATAAAATGACTGGCTTGATGTGGAGACTGTTACAGACTGATATTAGTTACTGTGGTATTCAGTATTATGATAATAATACTAAGGCAATATAATGTCAAATCACACTTCATGGAATGTGTGTATCACTGAGGAGGACCAGAATAGTTTTGATCATCTTATTTCAATAGGATATAAAGTTGAATAAATTATTTATTATCAAGCATGTGATATTACAGTAATAAGAATAAAATCACTGGCTCTGAAAAGCGCCTTGAGACAATTCTATTGTTTTGGCGCTATATGAATAAAATCAAATTGAATTAAAATGTCTGAGACAATTGTTTGGTAAAACATTTGATATACAGCATTACCTTGGGTGCAATAGCATTTGGGGGAATATATGTAAAGGCCAGCTTTTAAAGGCAAGACCAGTTAGAAATGGTTTGGCACCACAGCACAAGCACAGCAATGTGTCCAAAAAACAGAAGATGTGAAAGTTTTCAGAGAATGCCCAACACAATAAGGCTGAGCTTAATTCTTTAAAAAATGATGGTAATTTCATGCCTGAACGATCCTGACAATTCAGTTTTGCGGTCCTTAGTGCTGTGGTATGCAAAATTCTCTGACAAACTGAGATTACTACTACTGTCTCAGGGAGGACTTGTAAAAATCCCTAAATAATTCAGACGGAGAAAGTACTGGAGGAGAGACAGAAATCTGAATGCCGAGCCCTACACAGCATGATCTACAAAGGGAGCTGCCTTCTCTGAAAGACAAGTCTTAGACATCCTTGTTACATAAACTTACATTTTTTTTGGACCCTCAGTTCTTGATTGCACACAGATCAGTCTTGGGTCCTGCAAACTAAGCCTTGCCAGATGGCATTGGAGGATTGACCTAGTTTGGCATGAACAGAGAGCATGCAAGGCTCTGTGAATCTCCAAAAAGTGTTGGACACGGACTTTTATTCCAAAGATAATGTCACATCTGAGGTGTTTGTCCGCTGAACAATCACCTATTTGAAGGCTGGGAGAAAGACGACTTAACCATACAAACATTTTCTACCTACAATTAACCAAGGTTATAAATGTTGCTTACAACTTTTCTAGCTAAAGCACTTCAGAAGGTCTTCTCTCACACATCAGATGTTTATGAATCTCACTCCAGGGGTTGAAGGATGCACTAAAAATTAACATTATTTGATGCCAAGTATTATGAGTGATGCCAAATTGTGTTAGATACAGAGACACTTTAAAAATGTGTCATGCTGAAGTATTTGTGAAAATTGAGACATTAACCAACAGAACACATTCTTACCTGTTTTATTTATAATGTATTCTTCAGCTGTGCACACTGACGTGGCAATAATAGCAGTTTCGATATTGAGTCCATTCTCATCATGGTGAGTAATGACCAAAATACTGGATTCCTGCTGCTCTGTGTAGTCTACAACAGTCTGGCACAGAAACACCTCTACCTGGCCAAAGCCGTGGGGGGAACAGCAGTGAACAATATCAAGAAACTGAATGTGGAATTGTGCTTTTGTCTAAGAAATGACTCAGTCTCTTGTTACTGGAATACTGGTATATTAGAGGCTATCATTTTACATTCACTTAATATGTACTTTGTCGGCCTTCTACTCTTATGTCCTAAAGTGCAGTATTCTGAATGTGACTGACCACTGGGGGCCAAGAAGAGCTCCTATTGGTCATTTCTGTTGTCATTGTTCAAGATTTATCATTTTCAGAGTAGAATTGAGTGTTAGTAAGACGCCCAGACACATTTTGAACATCCTGTGACTTATTCAGGCACACAGGAAGTGGCATTTGTGCTTTGACAAGTTGTCAGTGTATCTAAAGAAGAGGTGGTCTATACTAGTCACGTCAAGTGAAAACTATCACCCATTTGGGTTCATGGGACCATAAGGCCTTTTGAAACTGGAGACCCTTTTGTACGATAACAACTTTTGGGTTTGTTGAAGATCTTCTGGAATTTCTGCCATAATAATTATTAGTACCAGTTGTTACACCAGGAGCCTTAAAGCTTCTATATAATATGCTATTTAAACATTAGGTTTTTTTTCAGACTTAAAGAATATCTGCACTTCCCCAAAGCATATCTTTTAAGCCTAATCCATGATCCATAAAGAATGTCAGTGTCACATTCCTGTCATTTTGAACACCCCTTCCAAAACCTATGCTCTCCATAAAATTCAAACGGAGCAGTCACAGAGTGTACAGTGTGCATGTCACCGGCATTCCCTCCTTTTGTCTCTACCCCCGTGTACCTTTCTAAATAATGTGCCAGCGACAACCTGCTCCCGCTGTGGCTGTACCCTGGCTAGATGTATGCTGGGCGGGCCTTAGTAAGCATGCCTATTCTTCATTGAGCAACGGAGATGAAAGTGCTACGACAGAATTGTCTCCCACTGAGCTGCAAGATGAGGGCATCAAATGTGAACTGACAGTCTCCCACATGTCACTGTCCTCCTCCTCCAAAGAACTTTCACTGCTGCCAGGCTCAGGCAAATGAAGCCAAAAGCACAAAAAGGAAAACCCTGGCCATTCAGGCGTGAACCATAACATGAAATATTCAGAGTATTTAGGATCAAATAAACGTTGGGGTGTACCATTGGGGGGCTAATATCCATTATTCCTCTTTTTCTATGGCTTGGCAACCAAAATCATGCATCTACTGAAGGTTCTGTGCCTGATATTAGCAAGCATTTCATGTAAAAGACAGTCTGGCCTGACGAGCAGGCAGAGTTGTTTCTGTTCCCCTTACTGCCACTGCATGAATAATGGAGCTTGGTTTCCTCCCTGCCCCCCACCCTGGGAACCCAGGTGCAATATACAGAGGGATACAAATATGTCTTAGGTTTGGTGTTTCACATGGAGGTTTCAGACGTAGTCAAAGTGGCACGTGGGAGTGGGTTGACGGCTCCCATTTTACCCAAGCAGAGCCCACGGAGCCCTGTCAGCTGCCTCACAACAACGACCTCCCGGGGGCTCGCAAACAACCACTGTTATTGGGAAGCAGGGAGACCGGAGGGAGATGTCGCACTACACCAACTGGCAAATACCAAGTCTGTTTTCAAACAACGGGGACGGGAAGTGGCGTGGGGTATCCTCAAGAGACCTCCGTATGCAGGGGTGACAACAAGAGGGGAAAACATAGCGACAGAGATTCAGTCGTGAGTGTTGTTGCAGCCTCTGCTGAGCTTGTGACAGAATTCACACCGCCCCCCCCCGCCCCCCCCTCCTCCCCCTCCATCTTTGTTTCTTTGATGTCAAGTATGCCACGTGTGGAACCCAAATGCAGAGCATGTTTGACACGCTGTCCACTCCAAGCAAAAAGGTTGCATGTGGATTTCATAATAAAATCAAAATAAGGAAAAGTGTTTGGGAGTGTTTTCGGTTAAGACACCGTGACGTTCTCTTTCCATGTACTGCTGGCTCCCTATGAATACTGGGAAGATCTCACAGAGACGGATAGGATATCCTTTTTCTCTGTCTGTTTCAGAGAAGACTTGGGCTTGCCCACAGAATGTTCCACTTTAGAAGCTATCTTCAATAAGTAGAGAAGTTGGACAAGGTTAATGGAATGCAATTAAACTCATATATCTGTTAGGTGTCTTTCTGGTAGGTACAAATAACAACAACGCCCAGGGAAACAACATAACTGGATCAACTCATCCTCCAGGGAGAATGGTTAGAAATATTAAGTCTGAGGATCTAATGATCATCTGGATCAATAACAGGAAAAACAAAAATGCACTGAAGCTCTGAGTTAACAAATATCCAGAGGAGACAAATTACACAGATGTATGGGTCTGCTTCAGGTTTGGGTAAAAAGAATGATTAACAATGATTACGTGTTTGTAATTACAGCCGAACACTGACCAGGAAGTTGAGTTACTGTATAGCAGAGTTATCTGTTGTCAAACAATGTGTCTTGTGTTATTTCATGATAACTACACAGTTCAGATTCTAAACATTCTAAGAGCTACCTAGCTGGCATGCTATTTGTTTCTTAGTTGAAGTTGTTAGTTTCTTCACATAACAACACACTAATTGTGGAGGAACTATTACTGGTGCAAGAAACCAACAACAATTTAAGAAAACAGCTTGTGGCGAAGGGAGAGAGCAGCCAGTACCTGGCCTTGAACCCGGGTCTACAGGGTACCAAACCTGCACCCTGACTGCAATGCCAAAGAGCCAGGCACAAGGCCAGGTGGGTGACTGCTCCTTCCAGAATACACATATTTTCGAATACTTCAGGTCTCTTGCAGTAATATTAGCTTCACTTTTCTGAAGTGTTGTGTAAAGGCAACAGAGAATTCAAGATTTAGAATTATGGAGAAATAACATGCAGTGATGATCTGC
The DNA here is from genome assembly GCF_900700415.2 of Clupea harengus. Lineage (NCBI taxonomy): Eukaryota > Metazoa > Chordata > Actinopteri > Clupeiformes > Clupeidae > Clupea > Clupea harengus. The sequence goes on along the minus strand of NC_045161.1, from coordinate 3,481,078 downwards.
CTTTGGCAGATTTAAGCATTTAATGATCTACAGAATATTTCCATATTCAGGTCTTACAATCTCTTGAAGACGCATTCGACTCCAAGATCCCTTTCTTATGTAACACTCCTCCCCTCCCCCTTTACCTTTCCTTTGGACAAAAATACCTGCCAAATGAATAAATGTGAATTTGCATGTACAAACTAACCTATTTTTTGTCCATGGTTTTAAAAAAAATGATAGAACATTTAGTGCTCTGACGCATTTATCCAGTGTATATGTCTGAAATGGGCTGTAATTCTAGGTATTTATGTATCATTGTTTATTGTTTTGTCTGCTTTGTCTGTGATGAAACAACAACCAGTCTCAAAGGACTTCTTTTAACTAACAGGCAAAAATAAAGACTACATGACATTACAGACAGTCCTCCATTTTGGGGAAAAAGTAGCCAGCTTCAGTGAGAAAAACCCTGCTATGAGACATGTCAGAGACACTCAGGCAGGGAGTCAGGGGAGCGACATCACTTCCTGCTGGCCCGAGATGTAGCTGAAGCCATGGGGAGAGGGAAAATTGGGTCTGCGTATAGTTTTAGCCCTCCATCTCCGCCTCAGGGTCAGCGCATTTCCACTTAATTACACCCCAGTGCTATGCAAAGCCATGCACAGTATAACACTGTCCTCACTCCCTGAACAGTGGGGTATATTTGGCCAAAGCACATGTTTGCAATCTCTGAATTCATATCTGTTGGACAGAGAGAGAGGGAGAGAGAGATGAGTTATGTATGTCAGAACAGAGGCTTTTAGAACACACATACAAGGTACACAAAGCCACAAACAATAACTCCTCAGGCATCTTAACCATGCCATAGCAGAGTGCATATTTTGAGGTAAAGAGAGAATTTTTATTTTTTGACATGAGAGTTCCTTCCAAAACCAGATATCAGCGAATGCCTTCAATCATGGATGGTTGTTGTAGCATTATGCAAGCATTGCTATTGGCTGTATTCAATGAGAGTACAGACATCAGATGGTTGAGAGCTACAGAATGAAGAACTAAGGCCCAATCCCATTTCTTATTTTTACCCCTACCCCTACCCCTTGCCGTTCCATTCAGTGGGCAATCCTTCTATTAAATGGGACAACCCAGTGTAGTCCTACCCATAGAAATCTCTGCCCTGCACGGATATTGGATTAGCAGGAAAGTGCAGAAAAGGTGCTGCTGGATTCTTTTTTAAGGTTCATACATGGGAAATAACTGTACTGTCACTCACAAATAGTCATTTACACACATTCCTATTGACATCATGAATAGCGATTTTTCTGATATTCCAACGGATTTGACCATTTTTGCATGATTATTTGCGAAGATAAGGGCTTCTTTCCCTGCACCGGTAGCCATGTTCCATGTTACACAGCCTCAGTTCGCAAAGCATTCTAGGAATTGTCTTCTACCACTCCATGTGAAGGGCCATTTGGAGGGCTAGATGACCACTACCCCTCAATCCCCTCAATAATAGTGCATTATTCCTGAAGGGGGGAGGTCCAATAAACCTAACGATTTTTATAGCCTAGGATTGAAAGATTGACAGCCATAGAAGAAACAGGAAAAATCAGCAGCAGCCAGCAGTCTTTGTTAACTGGACAGACATCCGCCCTTTTAGAAGACCCGAGGTTTTTTGGCAGATATTTCTGTCAGGTCAAACCATGGGAGGACTGATAAAGATGGGCCAGCTCCCTGTGGTCTGATGCAAAGTCAAAGAAAACTCTCTTTTTCTTCATCTCAGACGGTGATAAACTGAAAAAGAATCTCATCAAAGCAAAGGAATGAATTTAAAGAATAACAGGCTCTTTCCTTCCCTCTTGGCCTGGTACCCACAGATTGTTGCTGAATAACTACAAAGTACTCAAAACCAAATATGCACATGAAGGGAACATCCAAGATAACTCATATTAAAACTCTTTTTTGGAACCACAGTCACTGTTATCTTTGAAAAAAAATGGTCAGTTATTTCAATTTAAGCATAGGTATTTTTTGCAGTCACCCGGTACTTTCCCTTTTAAGAACTGGGGAATAACACAAGGAAATGGATAGCATTATGCAACATCTTGATGGATGATGTGGATTAGTTTGGCAAAAATTCAATATGGAAAAGGAAAGAAGGGGCAACACATTTAAGTCACATTTTGTTCTCTTTTGACTTTCTGACAGCCAAACATTGAATCGATTACCTAGTCACACCTAAAACCATTGTAGTTTAAGGATCACTATGATGGGTTTGATAAATGTGTCTTCAAACCTTAAAGGCAGAATAGGCTTCCCAAAGGAACCATCCAACCAAAAACCCAGTTTCGCCTAAGTGAAACCACCCCTTCTTCACGCACCAGTTTCACGTACGATTCATCTCTATCCATTCCCTTTCTTTCAGAAGATTACTGTAATCCTGCACTCAACACAAACAATCCCACATCCACGCCGCTCTGTTTCACTGTGGGATCCATTGGAAAACAAAAAAAAGAACTGTAATCCGAAAAACAAAGACAAATCATCAAAGGTGACATCACCGAGAGATTAGAATCTCTCGCCTTTACAAACCCTCAACTACTCGGCTACGAGCCCCTGTGTTTGTGACAAGAACCTAGTGATGACCAATCCCACATCTGACAGCAACACAGGCTTACTCATGTCATAGTGAGTGATATTAAGGCCACAAAAGCACTTATTTTATATCTTCAATAATTTCAATATGGTATGGATTTTTTTTACGATGTATGCTCAAAGTAATTTGTAAAAGTGGAAAGTATTACGTGGACTGTCATGTCATTTGAATGGTTATGGTCACAGAGAACCAGATAGTCTATCCTTGGCTCGGAACACAAAGAATGCTAAGCTTGAAAAACTAATTAACATGCTAAGAACCCAGCCAAATCCCCTGGACCTCCAAGGTTTAGTTTTAATGATGATTGACTGAAGCTTTTAACTTAACTGTTAAGTCATTCTCCGTGCATTCATTACATCTTCATTGCTAACTTATACTGTGATGAAAAGTGAGATGCATAAAGCCTAGCTTGATTTGGCTTATGTCTTTAACGTGAAATCTTGAAGACAGACAATGTCAACATTGTTATTATTTCCCTACTCGTCCAATTCTTATTCTATAAAAAAAAGCAGGTGATGCCATACTCAAATGAATGTGTAAACTTGTAATGTTTTTTGGCTTTGTAATATAGAAGCTCTAGTTAAGATTCACACAAACCTCTTTTATAGAACCACTTGTTAGATTCACACATGAAGCTAAATGCTTTGGGCGAGTGCTGGTGGAAAGACCCAGGGTATCATTGTGTGAGGCAGAGGGCCTCCTGAACGAGAGGAGAGAGTCTTCCAGGGTTGGGGGTGGGAAGAGAGGATGGGGCTGAGTGCTTCTGCAGCGTGGCTGGGAAAGCTGATGTGTGTTTCCAGTCACTGGGTCCCTAACGTCTTCAAATTCAATCGAACTCACACACAAACATGCATGCAGAGACATAGCCACACATAAACTCACTCTCTCCACACGGAAGAAGAAAAAAAAAATCCAGCCTTCCAAGAACTGCACAATTGGGTAACAACACTGTTTTCAATTATTGCATTATGGGCAAGGAGACTGGCGGGGGAAACATCTCACATCTGCTCCTCCTTAGCTGTTTGAAATGTCATCCAGACTTTGGCCAGCTGCCTTCTACACAAACAGGATCAAAACCAACCTAGTTTGACCACTCAACCCAATGCTCCTGAAAAATATGAAGACAAGAACAGTTTTCGATTTGAGTGCATGATGATGTGGTATCTCTCTCTCTCTCTTGATATAGTGCAACATATGAGACTTACAATGAGGTCCATGAGACACACAATTTGCCTACACAGGCACTCAGGAAGTCTTCAGTAAAGTTACCCAACACAGAACTAAAGGTCAATGTATATGTAGTTACAGGACAGATTTCTTGAAGCCTTGCGTAAGACAGATACTAACAATCAAATACGCCTACATTTAACACTAAAACATGAGTTCCTTTGTACAGATGTTATGTCCAATAAAAGAAGTTGAAGCCAAAGAGGAACTGAGCAGCTAAAACACCAAAACCAAGATGTGTATAATCTGCACACTCATAAACCATAGAACATTCTTTGTCGGAGGGGAACATGTGTCTAGAATACATGGTGTCCCAATGGTGCTTGTTTATGTCTACTCGCTCACCACTGACAGGCTGGTCGTAAGGGCGGGGAGGACGGGAGAGATGGCGGCGGCGGCTGCTCCATCATCACGGATCACAGGCTCATCCGAACCACGAGGGCACTGACTCACACCCCCACGGCTCCGACCGCGGCCACAGGGCCAAGGGGCCACTTGGCCAACAGGACGTGAGCCACAGCTCACCTGATCCACAGCCTCCTGCCTAATGACTCATGCATATTCACCAGCAATCTCACTGCCAATTGCACATCTCTGCCACTCGGATTGATAAACTCACCGTGAGCGAGCGAGCGAGCGCACGGAGTGAACTACAGTGAGCTAAATGGCGGAGCAGCAGCTGTGATGGGTGCCTCACGTCTGCGGAAAACACAGCAGGTGACTTGACTTCATCACAGCCAACTTGCGGCTTGTTCCTTTGCATACGGCCTCTTGGGAAGGCTCCCTGCTTGTCAGCTCATGTTTGTCTCTGTTTAGAAGTCAGGGAATTTTAAGTGAAATCTGCTACAGTATTCAGAGAGCTTTCCCCCGCCCCCCCCACGCCAATATTGCCTCCTTCCAGGAAGATATGAGATCATTAAGGCCGATGATGAGACATTATTTCTTCCAGAACTAGCCAAGGATTTCTCTAATTTCTTCTGCCAGTCGTCTCTTAATCCTGCCTGACATGTTTAACAATTCCAGCCTGCTCCAGTAACTCCAGTAACTGGACACTCTGGCAAAGACAGGAAGACACCCGAGAGCTACGGGAGTGTGTGTCTGGTGCCTGGGTCCTGTGGCAAGGTCACGTCAACCCAAGTAATAGTTTTATGATAAAAAATAAACATGAGCTTGCATGCTATATCTGTGTGAAAAGCCACCTGTAAGCAAAGAGATTGAAATAGGTTTCAACGGCCAACGATGAGATGACCTTCAGAAAAAAATAAAAGCTCGGCCATTTAAAAAATCTCTGTTTAGCTTTCACCGATATACACGGCAATAACAGCTTTTTCAATGCCAGATTTAGTTTGTTCCCCTCCGGTGATAAATGATGCAGTAGAGATTAAGTGTTGTCGCAGCTGCAGAGTGGTGTCTCATTTAGTCGTGTGGCTCTCCTCCTTTTGTCCAACATCTGGGGCCATATTCAGCAAGTCTTCAGTTGCAGAGGTGTGTCTCATTTAGTCATGTCGCTCTCCTCCTTTGTCCAACATCTGGGGCCATATTCAGCAAGTCTTCAGTTGCAGAGGTGTGCTGGTACTGTGGACCAATCCCTTGCCGTTATAGTGCAAGTAGCACAACAGAATGGCTCAGCCAGATTCTGAGATCATCAGGTCGGGCAATGCATGTTATGTTCCCCTGCTTTCTTTGAGACTTGTGCTGCCACAATCAAATGTAGGACACAGGCATGGAAAAAACTCTCCATGGCAGCAAAGGGGTCATGTCCAAACGGGAGCAGCAGAAGACATCAAAATGTCCACTTTTCAACTCCAGGCTAGTCTGAAAGTCATCTCTCTCTCTCTCTCTTTCTCTCCCTCTCTCTCTCTATCTCTCTCTCTCTCTCTCTCTCTCTCTCTCTCTCTCTCTCTCTCTCTCTCTCCCTCTCTCTCTCCCTCTCTCTCTCTCTCTCTCTCTCTCTCTCTCTGTCTCGACACCTGCACAAGTTGCACATGATGTCCATGAGCAAAGACAGGCCAGTGTATACATCTATGTAGTATGAAGTGTCAGGATCTCAGACTGTTGTATTTGTGCTGGAACTCCACCAGGTGCTTGTCTGATCCAAATGGATATTGATGAACACAGTTTGTAATGCTTTGGAGGAAGAGTATGTGAGTGTCCTGGCAGAGGAATGTATCAGTAAACCATGTAGCAATGGAGACCATATGGCAGTTAGAATAAGGGTCCCTTACTGCACCAAACTGACAGTGAAGATTAAAATGCACATTAGACACCTGCAAATGTCGTTGCAAATGAAATGTGTATATAGTATGTGAAGTATATATTATATGTATATGTCTATGCAGATTCTTCATTTGGTTGTGTAGGTACAACAACAGCCAGTACAGCCTTCTAGGGCTTCCAAAATGCATGAAGCGTTACTTGCACTAGTTCAAATCTGACAGAGAGTGGGTGTTTGGTGAATATTATTTTTTAAATAAATAAATACACGAATGGAGAAGAAATGGCGTCTGAGAGGCGGGAACAGAATGACATAGAAATGTGATGAGCTTGGGAGCAACTGGCACGAGGGATTTCACTGCAATGTTGAAAGGTTCAGTACATGAGAGGATTAGGGAGAGAGCAAGGGAGAACGAGAGAGAGAGAGAAAGAGAAAGAATACAATGAAAGGAGAAAGTGTCGACACTCCTGAATGAAACGACTTAGGTGCTTTCAGGATGTCAGGTCATGTCCAGTGAATTACAAATGACAAAAGACTTCCAAAAGATCTCCGTGACAAACACATTTTTGTTTTCTTTTTCTTTTGCAGTGTGCCCCAGACATCACGCAGACAATAACAGAAATAACAGAATATCCTTCACCTAATCTAATTTGAACATTCCGCAGCTAAATCTGAGAAGAGACAACGATGAGCGCCATTCCAAAAGTGTGCCTGTGTTTCCCCCTCTCACCCCGACCTTTGATAAGGGTAATTAGGTGTGGGTGCTGAAGGTTTCCTCCTTCCAAAAATACCCAGCCTGCAAAGTGCTGCTGTGCTGTGGCATCTTAAAGATAAATCCAGTCGGGGGGCGTTCTGAGCTGCTGAAGCAGCCACACTTGGCTTTGATCTTCCCTCTCAATTATTTCCGCCTTCATCTGTCTTTCTCTAGTCACCCTAATGAACAAATCTGTTTGACTTGCCATTTCGTTTTTTAAGGATAAGGTGACTGACCGACTCTTTGTCTCTTTTCATACAGAATGTGTGTGTGTGTGAGAAAGAGAGAGGGAGAGAGAGAGAGAGAGAGAGAGAGAGAGAGAGAGAGAGAGAGAGAGGGTGAGGTTAGATAGTGGGGGGGTTGCGAGCCCTATTTCACATGCAGTACACTGCATCATCAAAGGATTCACTGTTCACTCTTCATATGGCAGGTTGCCAGGGGGCAAAGCCTTCAAGGTGTTTGAAGTGAGAACATCGCAGCTGCAACTGAAAAATCACATCAGGTTTCGAAAAACTGTCTAACCTACAGAAACCTGTGAAAAAGATGAAACATATCCATATCCAGTTGATTTCACCAAAGTCTGATATTGATAGTGCTATCGTTTATGAAAACGAAAAATATTGAATAGCAATGACATGATATTAATATTGATGGTATTGAACCAATGTAGCTATAACAAAATAAAAAGAGAGCTGTTTCCAAAAAGACACTTTGCACAAATACACATTTTAATTATGGGGCACAGAATACTGTATTGATATCAACACATTTAACTAACTGATTGGTCCCATAGCTGAAATGGTGGTCCAAGATGCAAACAATATCAAGGGCATGGGTTTGATTCCTAGGGAGCACACAGCCATGTTTCCATTGAGCATTGTTGCACAGCCCGGTATGCAATACTGTATGGTACACCCTGGATGAGCACCTGTGTGATTATCCATCTAAAGAAGTATCAATGATGGTACGCAACGTGTTTACAAACAACAGTGGAGGAGCTTGAAAGTTTGGTGTAGCTTACCTAGCCTACGCTATTAACATGCAACTACAGCATTGTGCTGCATCTGTATTGCATAGCCTACATTTAAATGAAACCTTCTGTGTGTGTGACTGACTGTTAACAGACTGTATACCATGCCATACTGAACCAGCCAATAGAAAAAGCCTGATACTGAAAAAACAATGTACACGTTAACAGCACAGCATAATGGTTGATTCCTCTCTGGAAAATCAAGAAATGCTTTTGCATTTACATAAAGTAGGGTTCGTGTTATTTAGCTGTTTATTTGGTTTCTTTGGTGAGATCCTGAGATAATTTATCCTGAGATAATTTATAGTGTTTTATTTTTCGATTCCCATGATTTTGCATGCACCTCCTGTCATGTATGCATCGGCCCTTACATGATCTGAGCTGTCTGCTTGAACAGAACATCTCTGAGATCCCTCTGGGGAGGGGAGAGATGGCTAGGATGCTGAGGTAAACATTCCTCCACATCACACGCCCAGCCAAGTTAAAAGGGAGGGTGAAATACAACTTGGAAGACAGGGAGTTTCTCTCCAGCCTCCAGTGGCAAACTCAGCCCGTGCTTTTTGTGATGTCCGCTCCTGGATCCTAAGTTGTGTCCTAACTGTGCCTGCAGCTCAGCGGGAGGGTCATGGCAACCCTGCAGTACACTCATGCCATTTGTCTAGTTCATGTTCATGGTCATGGTCATGGTTTTAACAATTAACAATAAAATATGCATAAATAAAATAATCATAAAAGATGTAATTTTACAATACTTGAGGTGTCTTTGGTACAAAATTACCGGTGTGATTTGACGAAAAGGAACGCCTATCCAACTGATTGCATTAAATGTGATATCTGACCACTTAACAATGTTTTTTTCACTCATAAAACTTAGTATTACAGTCTTGGACAACCATTTTAAAGGTTAGGTCATTATTGACTGGAGACACAACAAATGTAATAGTGTCAAATTTAAGATGAAAGAAAATATTTGTATTAAAGACTGAAGTTTCAAAACTGTCATTTTTGACTGGAAAACAACATGAGAGCTAACGGTACTGATACATGCCAGCGAAGCGAAACGCTTGCTTCGTTTTGAGTGGGCATTTCATGGCGTGTGGAAATATTGTTGTTGGTAGACGATGGGTGGAAGGGTAGACGATCGTTATACCCGGAAGTAATATTTATTAATGACTGGTTAAGACCTTCCATCTGTTTCCACGGAAGTAATATTAACTACTTACTAACCGAGAGTGAGGTCATGCCGGGAAATATCAAACTGAGGCTTTAACGTATCGACCGAGCGACAGCGAGGTTGATAACCAAAGCCGAAGTTTGATATTTCCCGGCATTATCGAACGGTCGAGGTTAGTTAGTTGTCTATTATATGGCATTTTTCACTCCTTTCATTTTGTAAATGAAAAGAAATGGTAATTGTAAATAGAAAACATGTCGTTTTGTTCAGATCTCAAGTCTTCTCTCGGCACAATGTGTTTCAGGCGTTGCCTAGCAACCAATTACTTGCTAACTTTAAGTTACAATGATCAAGAGAAAACGGACAACACGGCTCAGCTAAAATGGCTTTTATTTACAATAAAGTAACAACACAAGTGATTCAAACTATAGTTTCTAGTCTTCATCATCACTTTCAATAACAAATCTTCGCTTCTTCTGAATTTCCTCATGGCTGTGGATGTTTTCATTTTCGTCTGGATAGTAAAACTCAGACTGATCGCTTTCGCTCATCCGTATTGACCGGTGAGGAGGGCAATACGTGGCTGGCATGACTATCCATTAGCTAATCAGAACGCTCGTTCTGTTGTTGCCATATAATAAGAATTAATTATTGGTTAATACCAAGACCTTTACTATTTCATTGAGTAACGGTGTCGATTGCCTGATTTTGAAATAATCGTATTTTTTATTTTTTTATTATTTTAAGTTATTACAGTAAATTGGCTAAATACACATCTGACTTGTTAATCGAACTTTTACATGGTGTGAAATAAGAGGTTAATAGTTACAAGCTAGCATACGTAAATTAAAAGGTCTTCTGTGGAAACGGATCGTTTCTCCCTTCCGGTCAGGTGACGTGTCAGGTCAGGTGTGAGTAGTTGATTTAACTTTTAATGAGATATCGATCTAGCTATGTGGTGAATGTCAGGCCAATGTCACTTTTCATGCTAACAAATATTAAAGTATTGTTTAACCAAAATAGACTTTTTTTATCAGTTGATCTTAACTGAACCACATATACTCTTATATACAGGTATTTGTCTAGCACATTTCTATGACCTTCTGGCTATATTTATTTTTCCAAAACATCTCCAGGCCTGGAAACTGCTATTTTCAAATGTAATGATTTTCTCAGGTTTTTCCTCGGATAATTCAAAGCCAAACTTGATTCATTCCCTATTTCCACTGTCTGTGCTTTTTTCTAAAAACCACTGGACACCACTGATCACGAGAAACTCAACCTCGAGATATGAATCTCAGAGAACTGAGGTGGGGGAGACAGAGATGCTATCTCCACTTGCGCGTCTTGAGTTATTTCAGCGGCATGAAGGACAAACAGCAGATATCTGCAGGAAACGCTTGGCATGAGAAAGATGAGAGGGAGCAGGGCAGCATTATGCCAATGGGCATGACACCAAAGGCAGAAACGCATGGTGGCATGAGATTCAGGGCTGATCAAAGCGGCGTAGTAAGCAGATGGGTTTTCTGCGTTGAGCCTTGAGCCAGTGCCAGCGTAGCAGTAAATCTATCCTGATATGTTGCAGGCAATAAACTATTCACCCACCTCTCCCTTCTCACACCTCCCCCTACCCTGCAACCCAACCCTCCACTACCAGGCCCTTCTACCAGCCCCATCCCCCACCTTCCTGCTCCAGCTCTGTTAGACTTCAGTTTGTTGAATGTTTAACAGTTGCACCATGTTCTCATCCGCTCTCCCCTCTCTGTTCTGCACGGAAACCGACGTGAGATATGTGTGCAGTGTGAGTGCTTTTGCTGTGAGAATGCTGTAAGTCTCCCTCAGCGAGAGAGAGTTAGAGAGACTGTGTGTATGGGGGGGGGGGGGGGGGGGGGGGATGGGCTGAGGGAGGAAGGATATGCACCCCCTCCCCCCACCTCACCGCCTCCGCACCAGCAGTCTGGGCCGCCCCAGGGAGAGCAGAGGTAATACATCATCTATATTTTAAAACCACCGCTTGAGAGGAGGCGGGGGAACTTCCATCTTAAAGACACAGCAGACTCCTCGCTGACCCAAATTCTTCTCATAGTTTTGGGGAGTGCTGGGCAAAGAGACAGCAAGGGAGAGAAAAAAAAATGCTTAGGGGTGGACCAAACCGTCGAGAGGAAAACGTGTACAAAAGGCAGGCGTAACATTAGACATTGGACATTTTAACACACTGAAACTGGTATTTAAAATGGCCATTATTTGAGTTGAAACAATCTCAGTTCCTCTTACTGTATATGTATTTATCAAGACTTTCTTTTCAACCTTCGATCTCTGTTGTATTCCCTTCCTCTCTCCATCTCCAATCATACTGTCCATCTCTCTCTGTGGGTCAGATGTACTAACATGTTCGGCGTAGTTAGGCGTTTTAGGCGTAATGTCATGTGTAATGTGCGCCCAAAAACCATGGCATGGTATGTATGAACAGACTGCACATGGCTAAAACTGCATTCTGCAGGAGTGCAAAATGACAAGTTGCATTCTTCTGATTTCTGCATATGCATTTGTAGGAGGGAGGGTTACGGGAAAAGTGGGAGTTTTCGGCAAAATGATGGTAGGAGAACTGCAAGGGACTGATTATGTATCCCATTGTATGTATGAACAAAGAATCCACCTTTTAAAAGCAGGTGTAATCCAGATTGCGCGTTAGATGCGTAAATAGGAGAAACTTCCATAAACAACGGAATCACTATTATGAGCACCAGTTTTGCTCAATTGCACCATGAGTAAAGCAACCTTTTATTGGCCTTTTTATGTCTTGCCATCTCTTTTCACTTCATCCAATTCCCTACACTATCACATGTTTCCCTTTATAGCTGCACAGTCTGAGTACTTTCTTTGAGTGGTGTAGAATTGCTGCTCTGTATAATCTCTCTGTTTGATGACCTCTTATCAACTACAGATACAGATACACATCTTATCATGTATATTAATTTCCTGATCGTTAAACTTTTGATTCCTTTTAATGTCGGTCAGCGGAAACCATTCAATTGCGCCGGTGACTTAATGATTGTGTTCAGTTCAGGGCACCGCACATTACAGTGAGGGGGTGGTGACATGCACTGAGTACGCCATCAGCCACAGGTTTAGTACACTCAACGTAAAATGAAAAGGCACGGCGTGCGCTTTCTGCGGACTGGCTAAGTTCCTGTGTCCGCTGCGCTCTCTAAAGTACATACAGTACATACATCTGCCCCTGAGTTAGCTGGCTCTGAAAAATGCACGGAGATCAGTGATTAGTCACCTTGGCAATTTAATCTTCCTGGCCAAGGTTCCTCTTTCCTGGAAAAAGCACTTAGCACGTTTTTCTGCCTTAGTGTAGACATTACATGCTGTTCCCTCTGAATGCCCCCCCCCGACCTTCACCCCCTGACACCCTACGCTTTTAGCCTTGCCGCTTTGCTTTGCCACCTTTTTACAGCAAATAAATTGAATCTCAGTGTGTGACATATCTGCAGCCATTTCTGCTCTGTTCTTAAATGTACCCATAAATAATAGTCCATGCGATTCTCCTCGTTGTCCATGTACTACAATACATCCCCAGGATCTTAATCAATGAAGTGTATGACCCAAGGCTGACATATTCTTTCCTTCAAAACATGAAGTTCAGTGACCCTGTATATGTAGCCAGTATTTATGCTTCTTCAGCTCTACCAGTGACAGGTGTATGAGAGTGAGGGCTGTTCAAACCATATATGGCCATCCAGTGGTGTGATATGCAATCCAGAGGTGTAAAAAAGAACAGAATCATATTTATTTCTATTCACATTTTATATCGCTTCATCAGGATTACTGCTGGATTTAGGAAGATGTGTGCGTCTTCTCATCAACACAGGGCAAGTTTATTTATATATATTTGAATAGCAATTCATACACAATGGCAATTTAAAGTGCTTTACAAATGAGCAGATAAACAATAGATTACATTTAATTAAATGTAACATGCATTAATAGAAAAGCTAACATGCATTAGAAAAATGTAATATTTTACAGAAGTCTTAGGTCTAGATTTGAAACTGGCTACAGTTTGAGCACCTTTGATGTCATTGGTGCCCGAGCTGATAGCACATATGTGAAGTATCACAAATCTCCACCAAGTTACGGTTGGAGAAGACTACCCCTTCCTATGTGCTACATTGCACTAACCATGGGGGACGATTCTCTGCTGTGAAGAATGAAGAAGCAGCATCGCTATAGAAAAGCACTCAATTGCTATCAACTTGAGATTAGTTGCTATTACTTTGTGTGTTATTGTTGCCTAGCATGTAATCAATGGAACAGCTTATTATTCTGATATTTCAATGGCAATACAGTGTAGAGGATTTTAAGAATACACAGAATATAGCTAACTTGACTATTGTCTTTGATATATGTATTACGTATAACCCTGTGCATTTTATAGCCTCTCTGAACCATCACCAAGTATGTAGTAACTCTTCGGGTGTCTGTTTTTCATGCAAGGAAAGCTGCTTGTGAGTTTCACAGTACTATCCAGGGCATTTGCACTGAAACACAACTCCCACATAGAGAGGTGTCAGGTGTGTGTGTGTGTGTGTGTGTGTGTGTGTGTATGTGTGTGTGTGTGTGTGTGTGTGTGTGTGTGCGTGTGCGTGTGCGTGTGCGTGTGCGTGTGCGTGTGCGTGTGCGTGTGTGTGTGTGTGTGAGTGTGTGTGGGTGTGTGTGTGTTTGTGTGTGTGTGTGTGTGTGTTGGCAGTCAGGAATGATATGGTGTTTGGGGGATTATGATTCCTTTGGTGTTGGTGGAGCTCCCTCTCAGTGAGGTATATCAGACATGATGTGTCAAACGATGGGGTTTCAGCAAAGTCCTCATGGGCTTGAAGTCTCGCCGATCATCAGCCATCTTGGCAACGTATCGAGGCAGATCAGGCTCCTACCTGAATCAACTCCTAACTCCACATAGAATGGTCAAACAGACCTCAAAAGTACAAAGCTGGAATCATCGTTTCAATCTGACACAAACGGCATAAACAGTTGTTCAAATATGGCACAAAAAAAAAACCTTATTTTTCAGGTTGATTATTTCGCTGCACGGCTTTTGCTATAGTAACGGTGGAAATATACAGAGCGTTCAGGTGAGGCGAAACATTATTTATGCCTTTTGTGACAATCTGATTGGCTCTTTATAACGCAGGGCAGGACTTCCAGTTAGAGATCTGCCATTTTCCACGTTACAGATTCTCCCGTTTATTTCCCCGTCCGTGATGTGTCTCCTCCCTTATAACGTCTGTTTTAGGTGTGGCAGGCTTCAAGGCGACATGCTGGTGTTTTTTGGAAAGGGGAAACGGTTCACTAGATCCAGTTGCTTTCACAGGAATGAGAGAGTAATAAAGAGTGTCTGCAGTGTTTCTTACTGGGTTCCTAACTTGATATTAGTCTTGTTCAAACACTTAAACATGTTAATAGGAAGCACTCTCTCAGGGACATAAAGATCTTTGGGGAATGTATTCATCTGTGTTTCCCCTAAGGGCACGTTGTAATGTAAAATGACGCAGAAATATACTGTGCAATTCTCACCAATATTGTACTTTCAACACATAAACATTAAGACATAACTCAAATGAATAGTAGACCGCATTATAGGTAGGTGTGGTTACATCTCTGCTAATCCTGAGCAGATTGCTTTGGAAAGCATTTTTATGATCAATTATCTTTGGGCAAGCTTTCAAACAATATGAGTGTACATATGTGTGTGTGCACTGTACTATAAAAATGCATGGTGTTAAATGTTAAACCTGTAAGTGCCACATTCAAAACTGATTTTCATAAATCCCTCATTTTCTTTGCTCTAGAGTGACTTTCTACTCACACTTACAGGAAACTGGAAACTTGGTGAGGTGACCTTAGAGTGCAGAATGGCAGGCTGCCAGGAAAGCTTCTTGTGCTCTGCATAAAAGCACTGATTGAAATAGAGGAAGTCGGCTGCCTGTCTTTTGACTGTGTGGTGGGGGAAGGGCTGTGATGTGTGTGTGTGTGTGTGTGTGTGTGTGTGTGTGTGTGTGTGTGTGTGTGTGTGTGTGTGTGTGTGTGTGTGTGTGTGTGTGTGTGTGTGTGTGTGTGCATGTGGTTGTGTGTGTGTGTGTGTGTGTGTGTGTGTGTGTGTGTGTGAGACGGCGGTTGGAAAAAAAATACAGAAGGGGGTTGGTAGAGAATGGAAGGAAGTTTTTTTTTCTCTCACAGACCAGCCTGTCCTTTTCCACTCCCTGACTTGAAAATGAGTAATAAGAACTATGCCTTGATTGCATGCCTGTGCGCCTACAGTCTCATATTGCTCTGCAGGGGCAGAGAGAGTTTTTTCTTGAATGTGCTTTCCCCTGAAGATAAGGAAAGTCTATATCATTCTCAACAGAGCACACATTTTTAGGTCGGTTGGTCTTGAATGCAAAAAAAAGTCATGTTTTTGCATGCATGTTTCAAATAATTCTCCACACAGAGAACTCCCTCATAGTCACCCTCTTCCCCAGTACCCCACCCCTGCTCTCCCTTCCAACCTCCAAGTCTTTTCCTCTTGGCACCAGCACAATGTTTTCACAGAAACTACGACCACTATGGATCTTGATTGGCTGCCTTCAATGAGGATATTGTCTCAAATGAAAGAAGAGAGGGAGAGAGGGGGGATATCAGCACATTTTACAGTTTGTTGCTAAGAGGAAAAAAAGATGATAGGGCAAACACATACCCAGTTGAACTATGACTACTAAAACACTGTTTTTCATATCAGGGCTAGTCGAGGCCTGTGGGTGTGTGGAGTATTCTTTAACAAGACGTGGCGCTGGGGAAAGCAGCTCTCTGGGAGGCCATATTAAGGCAGAGTTAGAGGACATTAGAGGCTACTACTCATGCCTGGCTAAAGACATAGGTGTGCAGATAAATGCAAACCTGGAGTATGACTGAGTGGGAACATCTCAAGTTGTAGAACCCAACAATGTAATAAATCCCAATAACGTAATAGAATGTCCTAACCAATAACGTAATTATATTTGTACCAATCATTTTTCAAAATGGTTACACTCTATGAAGTTATGACATTATTGGGTTAACCTTGTTTTTGCAAAGCCCAATAATGTAATAATAAACCCAATCATGTAATTACATACCTCCAATAACAGAATGACTTTGAATTTGTAATCCTTATTTTTCAAATGGACAATATGGTAATGGGCTCCATTAATGTATAATTATGTTCAGTTTTTGGTATGTACTCTTCACTTTGGTTTGGTGATTACCTTTTACTTTGGGTAGATTAACAGAGAGCTGAAGCCCATGCCCAAATATTCATGGAGATCTAGATGGTGGCTCGATCCACATCTCAACTCATTTTGAGAGGACTTGCCTGATTATGGCTTACCTGTTGCATAGCTCAACAATTGAGCACACTAAAGAGCCAATGTTTGTAAATATTGCATGACATCTAAGTCCAATAACAGTGGTTTTAGTATGTGGGGCCGGGCGTCTGCCCGTAGTGCAGTGAGAGTCACACTTCATACTTCAGATATGTTCTAGTGATAACAACACAGGACTCTGACATGAAATCAGCTCAATGTTCTCAGCACAGGCATGAACAGACTTAGGTAGGTAGTAGGCAGCACTGAGTGAAAAAGATGCATTGATCTCATTTGAACATTTAAACGTCACAACTGTATGGACAGTAAACTAAATAAACTCAAGCAGCCGTTTACTCAATGAAATACAGCACTTCAGTTTTCTGAGCTTTGAATTTAAGATTTTAAGTTAAGAACGTTAGAGATAACTTTTTTTTTTTAAAGTGGTAGTTGAAATAAAATAAGAGCAAATACCCGCTTTCCCAAAATGTCAGTATGCTATTATGCTAGTATACACGATTGGGAAAACCATTATATATTAATTATTATATTATCAGGGTTGTATTACATTTTTGATGGAATTAAGTGGAAATTACATGAAGTGGATTACATTAATGGGTTCTACAAAAACAAGGTTAACCCAATGATGTAATAATGTATTAATAAGTGTAATAATATATTACATTATTGCTATTTGTACAATATTAAGACATTTTATTACATTATCAGGAAGTGATTACATTTTTGGGTTTTATTACATTATCAGGAAGTGATTACATTTTGGGTTCTGCAAATGTCTACAAAATGTCGTGTGAAGTACGAAGCAGCACTAACTATAGGCATTTTCTGCACCTTGTGCCTACCGTGACTGGTATATACGATATAAGTGAATTAGACTGACTCATGAGTTAGGTACAGTCTATCGCTCAATCTAACAACCACAGGCATACCTTTTCAGTCTTTCACTTTTCATTCTAGATTAATTAAATACCATGGCTCTTTTGTATTACTGTATAATTATACCATAATGAAAACAGGCATAACAAGTGCATACTAACAGCAGATTCATAGAAACATGGTATTATAAACTACTACATAAATACATAGTTATTTCTATCTCCATTTGTTATGATAATGTTTAAATTTGTCCTTTGTTTTACTTAATGTTGGAAATCATTTTTCTTTTGCTGTTTTTTAGTTTCTGTATTTCTTGCCTTGTTTTCAGTGTGCATCTTGACTCCAGTTGTCTAATGTTTTTGCCGATACTGATATGGGTTCTAAAGCACTTTGTGCTTCTGTGCTTGATGTGTACTATAGAAATGCATTTTGCATGAGAAAATAAGTCAGAACTGGTGGATAGCTTTTAGGTTTTGTGGAGAGGTTGTTGCCTTTAAAATGTCTGTATGAGAAAAAACAACAGTCAAAAGAAACAGACAGAGTTTCAGACCAAAAAACCCCTAAACATTCCAGGACAAAGACCATTATCAATCAGAATCTGTTGTGAGATGTTGTCAGACTGTGTAGGTGGCCTGGATGCACCCTATCCTACTGAGTAGTGTATCACCCACACACACACACACACACACACACACACACACACACACACACACACACACACTGAGTAGTGTATCACACACACACACACACACACACACACACTGAGTAATGTATCACACACACACACACACACACACACACACACACTGAGTAATGTATCACACACACACACACACACACACACACACACACACACACACACACACACTGAGTAGTGTATCACCCCCCCCCCCACACACACACATACACACACACACACACACACACACACACACATACACACACACACACTGAGTAGTGTATCACACACACACACACACACACACACACACACACACACTGAGTAGTGTATCACCCAAACACACACACACACACACACACACACACACACACTGTGTAGTGTATCACACACACACACACACACACACACACACACACACACACACACACACACACACACACACACACACACTGAGTAGTGTATCACCCAAGCACAGAGCTGGGCTATCCTGCAGGAGGTATGCCAAGGAGGCTGACTCATGGCGGGAGGGGGATGGGCGGCTGGGGGAGGGGAAATATCCCTTATCCCTGACCTTGCTGGCTCACACAAGGCCAAAGCCTATCAGTGAATGTGTACGAGAGCGGAAATGTATGTGAGTGTTTGTACTGCAGACTAAATATTCTGATATGAAATGGTTTGTTTGTGTATTTGTATTACTGTAGCTTTACAGATATATATTCATCAAAGCTCCCACCATGCTGAGAGGGGGACACCAGTACACAGAAATGATGAAGTGTGTAGCATTAGTGTGCATGTTCATGAGCGAAGGGGACTGAGGGTATTCAGCGTGGAACACACACACACACACACGCACACACACACATACACACACACACACACACACACACGAACACACACACAAACAAACAAATAAACAATATTCTTCATGGTGATGTGAGAGAGGCCACAGTCTCATCCATGTGCTGATGGGAGCACTGGGCCACAGATTGTTCCCCACCTTCTGTCCAATGTAATTGAATGTGCCGCCTGAGCCCCCAGCAGAGCCGTGCCCACGTGCCCACGTGCCCATCCTGGCGTCGGGGCCGCTTGTTTTCCTCTCTGACTCACTCTCCGTCGCAGCCTCTAATTGAACATAAATATGCACACCAGCAACCCACGGAAAAGCGTGGGCGCACTGTCAATGCTCAATCAAATGGAGAAAGAATTAGGAATATTGCCACATGCTCAGAGCTCTGTGTGCTTGGCAAGAGCCGGGGTGTTTTTCAGAGAAGATCGTTGGGGGAGGGGAGGGAGGGAGCTCGCTCACGCTGCATTTTCACTGGAGTTTCGGTCTGCAACACAGAGGCGGCTTTGGTGTTGAGAGGCGTAAAGTTCAGGAGGAATTGAGTGGCGGATGAAATTCACACTATAAGTGTTAGGGCCAGTTCCCGTGACATTCAGTTTCCAGGTGCTAAAATAGACTTAAACATAATAGATATCACATGATATATCCACATATAGTATCATGATATCACATGACATCACCTTCAAGCCGTGGGCCACATCTGTGCACTCAATCCGAGATCTGATCTTGGCAAAAAAAAAATGCAATGTCTTAAGAGAGATGCTAGAAGAACAACATACTTGGCATTTGACCAGCTTGTCTTCGATAACAGAAAATAAAGCTACGGCAAGCTTTGTATTCTTTCTCAACTGTTGGGGCAGCGGGTAGCTGGTCTTTAATCTGTTAAACTGAAGAATGAATCCCAGTCATACAGAGCAGGCTATGTTGCAGTTAAACCTAATGGAATCGTTTGAATTGTCATCTAATTGTTTTCCTAAGCCAACCTTCCCAAGCCATACGTCTTATACTACAACGAACAGACCTACTATGGCAGGCTATGATTGTAGCAGAAAGAACAGCAGGGCTGAACTTTGCTTCAAGAACAGAAGGAGGTACTGAGAGCCCATAGAATGTAGCCAATAAAATGCACTAATGATTACTCATCTGCACACAAAGGTGTTCAAACAGTCTTGCACCACCATCACAAGGCTATTCTGCAGTGTCAGTCACCTTCAGAGTTGTGTTACCAGCATCTGGTCCGATAACCACAGCCTCAAATCTAACAGTGTCTATTTCATATGCAAATTCAGATTCTGACTGAGTGAACGTTTGAATAAATGTAGTCTATTTACACGTACTGTATACATTGAATTGGATTGGATTCAATTTATTGTCATTGCACAGAGTACATGTATACTAACATGATTTATACACATAAGGGAAGTAGGAATCAAGTGGTATCATACGTGTCAAGCTTGTGAATAATTTCACAAGTAGGGCATTTTGATTGAGACTTCAGACTTCAGGAATAATGCTAGTTAAATATTAGTTACAAAAGCCGTATGACGTGTGACACATAAGTCTAACTAAACTAAAGGCAACCATCATTTTAAACAGTCTCCTCATTTGACCCTGTTTAGCCTGAGGCTCACAAACACAAACCAGTTTCTCCGATTGAGTTTCGCTTTGCATGGGAAAGGGGTAGGTGGGCTGTGGGATTTGGGTGATGTGCTTTTCCAATCTGTATATTCACAGAATCCGCATTCTTGATCAGAGCAAGAGTGTAGGAATGGGCTTGTTCCATTTCCTGTTGATTTAATTTCTTTGTTGAAACAATTGTTATATAATCTCAAACAATGAATTATCACTATACAATTCGTCTCAAAGAATTTAAATGACAGGGTTGACGCATTTAGAGAAATATGTATGAATATAAATTAATGGAATACATTTTCGTGAATGGTAGCAGCTCACAGATTCAGTTTGTCTCTAGATACTGGTATATCTAGCTGTTATTATCTCACTTTTTTGAAAAGGGAAGGTGATATTCACATTTCGTACCTTAGATTTAAATAGTTACTTAAGAATATCATGTAGCCTTGTTACTCCAATCCATTATAACAACCATTCCCTACAGATTTACGCTGCAGCCGCCCCAGTGAGTCATGTTGTCCTAACAACTCAACTGGAAACGTATACAACATGCTCGCTCACGGCCAAACTGTAAGGCTCTGATGTGACGTTCATGTACACATGGAGTGTTCCTTTGTGACCGAGCTGAGTCACCACTCCCTGAATAAAGCTGTGGACCTAGAATAGTGTACAGAGTGCACAATGAGCCTTGCCATTAAAAAAAAAAAAAAAACAATGTCTGTCTCTATTGGTGTGAATGGACATGGTGACCAGAGAGGCACACAGCGCTCCCACATCCAGCTGCTAATGCTCCACTCTTCAGTGGTGTACAGACAGCTGGATGGAGGGGGGCGGGGGAGGCAGGGCAATGATGCCTGCGCTTTGTCTAACTGCCTGGATACAGCTAAGCCAATAAAAGCCACCGCTGTTTCCCTAGCAACAGCATCAGTGAGTGTTCGCAGTGAAGGAAAAATATGAACAAAAAAGCGGCGAGAGTGCGTAAGTGACACCTCCTCTAAATAATCAACATGATCACAGACTATTAAGTCAGTGACAGTTCTGTTGACACTTTCCTGTTCCTACTTTGAATTCTAATCACCCGTGGCAAAGGGATCTGGTGGGAATAGGAGACAGCCATTCCTGTTCGTTTGCATGCGTTTCCTTTAAAGCGGTGGATGTTGAAATGTAGGCTTCATTCAGTAGCGTTTCATGGGAGGGTGATGAAAGTAAAGGAGTGAAGGGGAGAATGGATGGAGGGATGGATGGAGGGAGGGAGGGAGGGAGGGATGGATGGAGGGAGGGAGGGAGGGAGGGAGGGATGGATGGATGTTTGGGGTTTTTCTGTGCTGGGATCAGCTGGGGTCACAAACACAGCTGAGGCAGGGCTAATGACAAGAGTACACACTCACACACAGTTCCCTGTGGAAAGAAGGAGGGGGGGGGGGGGCATAGGATGGAGGTGGAGAGTGTAAGTGAGTGAGACAGGAGCGAGTGGGGAGGGTAAGACACTACATTTTCTTACCATCTTGTGTGTGTGTGTGTGTGTGTGTGTGTGTGCGTGCGTGCGTGTGTGTGTGTGTGTGCGTGCGTGTGTGCGGGCGTGCGTGCGTGTGTGTGTGTGTGTTCTACACTGGGGGAAAACCTGTGGCTTTTTCAGAGGTAGTGAGGGAGGCTTTTGAGAATAAAGCCTTGAAGGGACTCCACGGATGAACCGAATGGCTCATAGTGTGGTGTTGTGTAACAGCCGTCATCAAGCACAAAAGGAGAGAAACTAAACTAGGCCAGAGATATTTCTCAACAATGACAACGCCCTGGCTGAAAGTGACTGTCTCTAATAACCAGAACGATGGGAGTCTCAACAACACACCCAAGGAGGCTGGGAGGCTGAAAGATTGTGCTACGTCTGCACTATTAAAAGTTGACCTGTCACATGAATCACAACATCCCCCCAGTTGCCATATTCATTTTTTTTTTTTATTAAATTAATTTCTTGTGATGAATTCAAGTCTTTCTTGCCTGAATCTAATAGACCCTCACAAGTCACAATGGTCACAGTTTAAAAAAAAAAAGAAAATTGTTGGGCTTCAAATAAAATTTAGAGAAAATATGAATATTATACTAACAAAGCGTGGAGAAGATTACATGCAGATGTAAATGAGACTATGCAGAAATGGGCTTCGAGTTCAACAGATTTTTTTACAAGACTTTGGAATGCTTGGGTAACACAATGAAAAGACAATCATGGTATGACAAGACTTGTGTGTGAAATAAAGCCATGTGGTTCTTACACATTCTGAAAATATCTCCACACAGAAATAATAAAACATTCCACTGCAGTCAGGCTCGCAGTTTAAAAATAAACTCCCTGGCCGGCGGTGCTTGAGAAAAAAAAGCATTCAAACTCAGACTTCTCCTACATATCAAAACAATGTACTTTTGTGGGAAATAAAGCTTTATTTTGCACCAATGTTCAAGTGATATTTAATGCAGAAGTAACAACCTAGATCACTGTTCAGGTTATAGAGCAACAGCTTCTCAGAAAAGAACAGGAATATGAAGCATTAGGCTAGTGGTAAGGAATCAACCTCAACACACCAAAAGGTTCACACTGCAGGTGGTTGTAAAGTAACGCCACAAACTGTATCACTCAACCCTATTCTGCCGAGATGAATTTATTGGTGGCGTGGCCCTTTAAGGTTTTATCACATGTTGCGGGAGGGCACTAGGGTTCAGTGTGTATCAATATTACTCTTCTCCCTATCTCTCCGTCTCTCTCTCTCTCTCTCCGTCTCTCTCTCTCCGTCTCTCTCTCTCTCTCCCTCTCTCTCTCTCTCTCTCCGTCTCTCTCTCTCTCTCTCACACTCTCTCTCTCTCTCTCTCTCCGTCTCTCTCTCTCTCTCTCTCACTCTCTCTCTCTCTCTCTCTCTCTCTCTCTCTCTCTCTCTCTCACACTCTCTCTCTCTCTCTCTCTCACACTCTCTCTCTCTCTCTCACACTCTCTCTCTCGTGCTATACTGTCTGGGAAATCCCTGATGAGCCGGTGGCTCTGCGGCGGTGTACACGTGGACCATACACTGTGGTTCACTCGAAAGAGGGAAAATGTCACACAGTGTCTTCAGTGAAAGTCGATACCATGCCAGCCTGCCTGCCTGCCTGACTCTCGCTCCCCCACCCCCCCTCCCCCTCACTCTGCCTTCAACGCACCAAACACTGTCCCTCCCCCACCCGCCCTCCGCCCTTTCGCCTGCAGCGAGCAAGCGACTGAACGAGAGAGAGCGGGCGGGAGGGAGAGAGAGTGAGTGAGGGATAGAAAGAGAGCGGAGAGGAAAAGAGAGAGCCCTTTCACCTACATTTCCAAAGGGGCAGGGCCTGCCTGGGCTTGCCAGGCAGCACTGCAGCAGAGGGGGAGAGATTGGGTCTAACAATCTCACAGCTCCACTGCAAGCCGAGGCTCTCACGCTCGTCCCTGCAGACAAACAGGGAGACGTGTGGAGCTGAATGCCCGAGACTTAGAGATGGTGGCGTTTTGACTGAAACAACACAAAAGCTCCCTTGGCCCCTCCATTTTATTCTGGGTAATTCTCATTGGTTGCCTTGTCTGCTGCTGCTGTTGCTGCTGCTGCTGCTGCTTTTTAGACATGCTGTCACAGGACTTAAGGCACAGGCACACTGTAGGATTTTGCTATGATAGGGTAGAGCTGCTGTCGTTTGCTGTGCAGGGAGATTTAAGTTGACTCTGATTCTCTCACTGTTTAAAATGATCTACCAACACTCACGTGACCGTGTGCTGCTGACTACAATCAGGATGCAACCAAAACGAAATCGATTCTGAAAGAGTGGCTACAATTGCTGGTATTGAAGAATCTACAGTATATGACAAAAACAGACAAAAGAGCAAAGAGGTGTTGTTTGTGAAAATTCCAAATGCAGTTGAATTTTTCGGTTGCAGTCTTTTGTCATATCTGTGGTATGTGAACTGGTGTTACCCGACAACGCTGGCCAAGCTCATTCTCTACAGTATGTGTGTCTATAAACAGTACCTCAGGACTTTGTCACTGAATAAACATCAGTCTCAGATAATAAAACTTCAAACAACAGACACAGTCTATGAAAACACTGATTAGACAGACTCTGTACCCTGAAAAAAAAAAACCCTCTCCTGTCTTCCATCAAGCTGATGGGAAGAAAGTATGAAAGGTTCAATGTTTCTTTTCTAATAGTTTCTAATAGACTTTGTGGAGGTTGGGGGTCGACAGCGTGTTTAAAAATACACTGTTACCTAGGCAACGCTGGCCAATATTAATTGCTCGGTGAGAAGGCACAGAAGAGCTGAGACACAGCAGCCTCCACCAATGCTCCATTACCACTCGCTCTCGTCTGACAGCTTAATGAAACTTTTAAGAGATCACACCGGGGGCACTGAACCTTCAGAACTCTCTCTCACACACACACACACACACACACACACACACATACACACACACACACACACACACCACACACACACACACACACACACACACACACACACACACACACACACACACACACACACACACACACACACACACACACACACACATACACACACACACACACACACACACACACACACACACACACTTTGTCCAATTGAACTGAAAAAGACATCAAAATGACTCAAGAAAGAGGTGGGCAAAATTGTTGTTATAACACATAGTGTGTTTGAATCTTTCAAGCGGCAGGGCTTTGGTAAATGGATCCACAATGAGATGGTCATTGTGTAAGACCATTAGAAGATCACAGTTGATGCAAGGTTGAAGAGTACGTCATCTCTCTCACCTCTCACCTCTAGTCCTAAGCAGGGGCGGACTGGGGGAAAAAAGTGGCCCGGGAGTTACTGTCAGACCGGCCCACTTAATACACGGCGCACTGCCCACTCAATACACGGCGCGTTGCCCACTCAAAGCATTGCACGTATCGACCAGTCAGTGGCCTACTTGGAAAAATACCCATACACTTAACATATATAGGAATTAGTCACTTCACAGCCTGCTAGCCACGATTTTCTTTCATTCCAATTCTTGGATGTAGGATTCCCCCCCTTGTAGAAACCTGTTGAATGGATACATTTGGTCTAGGAAGTCCTAAATGTTTTGTTGTCAATTTACCTTCATAAGTACGCCGACTTTCAAAGAGCGAATCGAGTTGTTGCACTGAATGTTAAAAATGGATTTAACATGAGTCAATGAGAGAGATCTGGGGCGATTTCAGTTTTGCCCCAAAAAGGGGCGGGGTCATTTCAAGCACCACGTTTGCCTGAGTGACTGTTGGCTGATTCGACAATGACATTCAGAGGCAGATCAGACGGTCTAGTGGTAGAATCCGACAGAAAAAAAAAATCCTTTTCCCGTAGGCAGTGCGTCGCCCTAATCGCCTTTATGGACAAGCCGCACCTGAACTATATTGTAGAAATGAACATTAGCCTACAGAACATACGATGGGGTGTGAACATCAGTGGTATCAGTAGTGTTGCATGCTGGGTGTGTGATTGTGTGTGTGTGTAGGGGTGTTGAAGGTGTCTGCAAGCGAGTGATGCAAGTGTTGAGTAGGCTAGAGTGATTGACATTTAATAACGCCTAAAACAAAGTTAGACTGACGGAAGACATTAGATGAGTAAAGAAGACACTTCAGAAAATTTTCGAAAAATAGGCACCATGAGTGTGAATACAGATCGCGAGGAATGGTATAAAATTCAGTCAGTGAATTAGACATTTTAAAGATATTCGAGTAAATTATACGTGTTCAGCGAAACATAGATTATGGGCCGGGCGGCGATTGGGGTGGGCCGGTATTTTGGACCATCCCAACCCCGTCGGCCCACCGTATCCCCGATGGCCAGTCCGCCCCTGGTCCTAAGGTGTCCTTTCCGTGTTAGTTTCCAAAGTTACAATGACTGTGAGCTACTTTAATGGTTAGTCTCTCAGCCACCTTAGACTCTTATTTCTACCAATAACAGGTTTAAAATGGAATAGAGGAAAAAAAAACATGTTATGTTGTCTGTATTTCACAAAATTGATTTGTGATAATAAGGCCAATTTGATAACTGCTGGTGACCCTGACCATACAGTATTATCCTTTTTATAATGAAGGCCCTACACACCAGCCTCTCAAAATAGTATTACCTCACACTTCATTACTTTGGATTCAGTGTGACACGCATAGTCGCATAGGCATAAATTAACTTTAAATTCACCCTAGTTTTGTTAAATGCATGCTGTTTTCCTGATTTCAAGAGAGAAATTTCATGTTGAGTACACCACACACACCTTTGGAAACCCCAAATAGCTATGAATACAGAGGGGTTTGTTACCCTATTGGCAAAAACATCAGCACACTTCGATTACGTCTCCTAAATCACAACCCCTGCCAAGCTAGTAAGAACCTCAATCACAAACAGGGAGTGTCTGGTCAATTATTCACGGAACAGACTGGAAAGAGGTATTTCTCTCTGGAACACCTGCAGCTTCAGTTAATCTGATAAGAACATTGCCTTGCCTCTACATCTGTTTTTGGCAGCTCTTGACAACTCAAGTCAATCCTAAGGCAATAACAACAGTCATATATTAGATTTGACAGTAAAAATAGGTGTGATGTGTGTACTGTGTACTGTGTACACATTTCACCTTGTTTAAGCTGATAACGATTCCCTGTTATGGGCAGAAGTGTAGGCGGCCAGTGTTGCTCCATGCTTTGTGTGTGTGTGTGTGTGTGTGTGTGTGTGTGTGTGTGTGTTGAGTGTGTTTACGTAAGAACACACATATAGGGGAGCCTAGCTACCTTTCTGTAAAACTGTAATACAACAATACACTAACGCTACAGAATAGTATTCCGAGTTCATACAGTCTCTGAAACATCTATCACGGGGGATAGGGTCTACCCCCCCCTTCCCCCGCCTCATTGATTGTCATTGCGGCGGAAGTGTATTGGAGCAGTAGGTTAGGATGATGTGAACAGCCTCCTCAAATCCCATTCAGTGCATTGTTCTCACTGAGGCTTTCACCAAATCCTTTTCCATAAATGGATTAAAACTTCAAGCCATATAAGGACGACTATAAGATGGCATTACATAACAAGCAACATATAACTACACACTGTGTCAAAACAATTCCACTGTATGGGAGGAGATGTAACGGAGGATGCCATTGCCTGATAGCTAACAGACCACTGAGGTTATTTATGATTTCTTCATAAGCTTTCAGAGTATGTGCACCGTCTCAATTACAGGTATACCCCTCCATTGTAGCTAATTAAAACATAGCTGGACTGGGGATGAATTGCACTGAAAGATATTAAAAGCCATCCAACAGCTGTGAGCTATAGCACCCTAAATCTCAACATGAGATACATTCCCAGCAATGGAAATGATCTATTTGTGGCATGTTTGCCCTCAAAAGCAATTGTTGTGAGCTCTGATACCACCTGGCCAACCTGACTACCCAGCCTAGGGACATGTGTATAAAATACACTACACAATGATTTAGCTAACCTTATGATTTAAACATTTAAAGAATTATGTAGGCATAAAGGAATATGTCCAGTTTTATTTCATTTTTGTTATCACAATTTGAGGGTAGTGCACAGAATAACTAAGCCAAGTTGCTAATTGCAACGTGAAATCATTGAACATTATTTAGGTCACGTGATATAAAGCTGTTATCACATTTCTGATGGGTTTCGTACCCACAAAAACACAGGTTGGAATAGCCTAGGCAGCTAGTTGTTTTTTTATCTTACCTTCACATGACTGTGCTTACCTACAGTATTAAAACGATAGTGTCACTTTAAGAATGTATTACTTCACGACCCAAAGATGTTTCAATTCATTTAGCTAAGCAGTGTTTTGTATGTGGTGCATTTACATTCAAAATGTGCAGCACTGTTTCAACTCTAGCAGTTTAGCAGTTTAGCATTTTAGCCTCATTAGCCCAGTCGCTGGTGTAGCGTCGCACGGATGGAGGGGAGGGTTCCTCCGCAGAGCAGCGTCACAGAGCTGTTTCATCCTGCCATGCATTTTGCATTACTGTTGGAGCACGACACATTATGTAAGAATATGCTCGGTCATAATCACGCTCTGTCTCTCTGCAGTTACTATATACAGACCACAGGCTTCTGCAATAAAAAAAAAATAGGACAACCAAAAGCTTTTGGGCTCAGTACAGCAGAGCCAAGCAACCCATGAACTCAACTGTGTCAAAGTCAGCTGGAGGAAATACTTATGGCTTGGACTCAAAGATTTGTATTGTATAGATCAGTCAGGCAGTGGAGCCACTGTTCTAATGGATGAGTGCATGGTGGGGGTGGAGGGGGCACTACTGTGGTGGGAGGAGCATTATGCCCCGGAGTCCGCACACAAAAGCCTCAGGGAGTCATTGTTGATCCTCACAGCCAGTGGAGCAGGTCATTACGACATCAGACAAAGCATGATAGATGGTGATCAGAGTGCTGGCCGCTCCCTCCTCCCCCCCCCTGCATTCTAAACAAACACACTGGTGGTGGTGGTGGTGGTGACTCAGCATTCATCCCCACCCCCCTGTGGACCAATTTTTAGAACCCTGATAGAAGCAGGCCCAGGCCCTGACTGCAAAGAACTAGGACTGCGGGGTCCTAGTCGACTAGATACTGGACCATAATCGTGTCCCCTGTAGCAGTGCGACTTCACAGGGCTTTCGATCATATAGGACCACAACGCTGTCAAGTCAACATGGTTTTGATATATCAGGGACATTTTTCCTGTAATGACTTGACACAGGTTACAGGTCATTTAATTTGACACTGTGAGTCATTAGATGGCTTAAAGTAGTATTTATTCTTATCTACACACTGTGAAGCACTATAAAGGACTTTATCATGTACAGACATGGTTCCATAACCTCAGTCTAAAGTGCGTTCAACCATCTTTGCACAAATTGCACTGTAAGTCATTATAAATGAACAAATTCACCCCTTGAAAGGAATGTTTCAATTCCCTGAGCACTTCTCAGAGAAAGGTTTCACGGAAACATTGCACTGACGTGACATCATCTCCCCGAAAGTCTGTTATCCCCCATTACCTCAGACATGGGCCGGCGAGTTACTGACGGCTCAAGTTCAAATCACCATGGCGGGGGTCCCGCGGCAGCTTCCCAGCTCTCGAGAATGTACTGGCACACGGCATCTGCTGCGGTGAACCAGGCTCTTCAGAACACACTGTTTTTCCTGGCACGGCCATTTTTTTCCGTGCTAGAGAATGTCAAACAACTGCTCGCCTGCATGGGTGCAGCCAATCCAGTGTGAACACTGAGCACATAGGATATCTTTTTACCCCCTTTGATCAAGGATGAAAAGTTTCATTCAAAATACAAGGGCATTCTTTTGGAGAACACGCCATGGAAGCATAGAAAATATGGATTACGAGTAAAAATGAATCTAAAAGCTTGGCTTGATAATCATTCTCTTGGAATGTGTTAGATCAGATAAAGAACAGCAGCCACACACAAACACACGCACACACACACACACACACACACACACACACACACACACACACACACAAGGCTCTATTAAAGCTGAGTCACCCTAGGGGATAGGAGGAAATTGTACGTTATGATACAGGTAAACATTTTCAATAAGGTTAAGGCAAGTAGGAAGAAAGGCAGTAAAGATAACACATATATATTCTTCATTACCTCTTTGCCACTGACATTGCTCATTACGTAACATACTTCATATTCACAATGAACTCTGCCGAGAAGAGACTGCCTGCTGCTGGCTACAGATATTACTCAACAGTAGGCGAGCATTTCATCTGCTGTGATTGAAAAAAAAAAAAAGACCTGTACGGAGAGAAAGAGAGACTGACAGAAGAGGGTGATTTAAAAAGAGGGAACGAGAGAGAGAGTCAAAGAGAGAGAGAGAGAGAGAGAGAGAGAGAGAGAGGGAGCAAGCAAGTTCTCTCTAAGGGGCTGTGTTGTTTATGACTGCATAGAGCAGCAACTGTTACCAGGGAGAGTGACAGATAAACAACAATGCGGAGGGGCGGGGCTGGAGGCGAGCTAAATGGATTTCTTTGTGCTCAGTTGGGTTTTGATAATGAATGCTGACTGTATGCAGGGGTGAGCCAAGGCCACTTTCCCTGAGAGGAGGGGAAGATGGGCTGTGCTGCTTTGACAAATCTAGCCAACCCTTCTGGGGAACTGCTTACATAAAGGAGTCAAATGGGGCTAGAGATACCTCAGAGTGGCCGTCCAGCAGGTCAGGAGGGCCAGCCAGCTCAGAGGTGAAGAGGAAGGAAGCGCTGGTCCGAAACATCTAATCATGCTCCATGGGAGGAGCACATCTCTGGTCTTGGGGATTGCTGTGGGGAGGTGGAAGTCTATTTTTAAAATGTCGAAGCTACACCAGTCATCCCAGTGTTACAAAATGCATTTTGAAATTTCCATATATAAATATGCAGTTCACAGTGAAGGTCCTTGTTCTCTTCAGTTAGCAACTGTAATGTTCAAATCAGTATTTTCTAGTATTTTCTAGTCTCCTGAAGTCTCACAGGAAAAGATATTGTGATGTCTCAAATAGCTCGGTTCACACACGTCAGCATCGAGCTGAAATGGTGAGAGCCACACGAGTTCATTTCTGCAGGACATAAAGATTGGCCAGGTGTATTCCTAAGGTCATCTCATCATCACTTGGCAGAGGCCTTCAGATTGGGATGGCTTGGGGATTTGATTAGGTCACTGCAGTATGGCCAGCTTTCACAGGAGACTTCACTGCATGAAGGGAAAGAAGTGATACAGCGAAGAAGAGAAGTGACCCTGATGCAAGAAGTAATACCATCATGCACAGTGCTAAAGATTCTTGATAAGACTTATTTCAGGTCCACCACTTGAAAAATACATAACTACATGCCAACCCTCCAGGTAGAAATGAGAGAGAGAGAGAGAGAGAGAGAGAGAGAGAGAGAACAGCATGTACAAGGACAAGACATATACTCACTCACACACAGAAATGCACTTATTGATGTGTGGACATGCACACACACACACACACACACACACACACACACACACACACACACACACACACACACACACACACACGCACACACGCACGCACGCACACACACACGCACACACACACACACAGAGAGAGACCACTTGATCTCCAGGTACCCAGAGAAATCTTTAATGACTCCCACTAGAAAGTAATTAAAACACTATAAGGAATGAATGAGGGCTTGTTTTTTTTGTTAATCACTAGGGCAAGGCAAGTCACTCCATTTCATGTCTGTTGTGATGCTCTCTCCTATGCATCTTCTCCTGGTAAGAGCCTAGTGTGAAATGGAATCATTCCCATGGCTATTTATGTTTAACATCTTTCAGTGCTCAGACCTGGAGTCTAAGAGGCCAAGTTTAATCACTGTCAAAATGAACCTACTCTCACAGAAACAGGCGACTCCTACACTCTGTCAAACTCTATGTGAATCTATTCTATGTGCATCCACCTTCATGTTGCCAATGTGGCAGCCATTATGTTGTTCTGAGTTGCAACCCAACACTACTAGCGGCTGCCGTTACCTTCCATAACTGGCTAACCTGCATTTCACAACAACAAAGACTTAAAGAGGTACTGTGACTATTTTTGACCAATATCATTATGTCATCAATCATTTGTAAATAAGAAACTACCCGCCCATATATGAGCCATATTTCCTCATAGTTTCCCCAGTAGGCCTAACAGATATCTGGCCCCATTAGAGTGTTTCTGAGTGGATTCATGCATGTTACAGTAACTCCCCAATGGTAAGAGTTCTTTGTAATGGGAGACAAAGAAAGGTTTTTTACAGTTTTGCCATTTAACATCCTCAAATTAATTTTGATTCTATGTGCAAAGGAGAGATAAACACACCTGATGTTCAAACTAGCTGCCAGCTTATGTAGTTCACTGTGTAGCTTTGTGCTCCAGGTCGGAAACCCCACGGAAAAGTAAGAACAAAGCATGATGTCGGTAAATATATCACCTAAATGCATCACTTAAGCATACTCGGTTAGCTTGCTAGTTTTCGCTAGTTTCAGTTGCACTGAATTTGCATTTAAATGTGAATGACAACCGTAAAAAAAAATAATAATAATAATCCAAAAATTAGTCTTAGCTAAATTAGGACTAGCAACTAACTGGTTTGATGTCTTTGTTTCCAGTCCAAAATATTGATGACAAAATGGAGCAACAAGGCCAGAATGCTTTTTATTGCTCTTAGCTTGACTGTTCTCTCCCTTGTACGTCGCTTTGGACAAAAGCGTCTGCTAAATGACTAAATGTAAATGTAAATGCAGAAGAGCCTGCATATTGACTTGAATCACTGCAACAAAACCTTACTGAAACATACTTTTGTCCAGACTGCAAAACATCTGAGAACTCCACTAAATACCATGATTATATCAACTGTACACATAAACTAGATACTACCTCAGTGCCCACACAATAAGGGTATGCTGTCATTAGCAGCAACAGCTTTCCTTTGACAGGAGGTTGACTAGTTATGCGTCAGAACCAGGCCAGTGACCTGCAGGCACTCTTCGTTAAATCTATCACCTAGGAATGGAGGGTTTTTGCTGCGGTGTGCACTCTCTCCCAGACTGATGCTGTGCTCACACAGGGCATGGATCTGAGAACAAATCAGTAACACGATAATTGGTTCATGTATGAGCCAGAGAAGATGACAGATGTTTGATTAGATTCGCTGAACTGAATTACCCAAGGGCTGATTAATATGGCGCTAAAAGAGAGACGAGTGGAAAAAAACTAAAACAAAATCGGCACTGATTTAAAAAAAAAAAGAAATTGGCATTGAAAGACTTTGTATTGCATTGGCATTGGAATTCATTTTTTCTACACTGAAAAGAGCTCCACTGAACTAAAAGCCAAGCTTCCGATAAATAACAAATGTAACACACGTGATCCTTTTTTATCATACGTTTGAAATCGAATTATTTTATGTTTATTTGGTTTATTCTGATGTGCCTTTTCAGTGACAATCTACTTTTCGTTTCTTCATGTCAACTTCAAAAAGTGAATTTGCCCCGTGTTACAAGCATTACACAGACAGGCTAGGCTATAGATACGGTGCATATCAAGACCTACAATCTCAACATATTTCAATACCAAACACAGCTGGCTCAAATGAACACAACATGCATTGACGTTTAATTACCATCAAATTCTGATTGAATGATGTGTGCTTTAAACAGAGATTAGGTTATTAATGTAAATAACTTTAACATTAACTTGCTATGATATCTAACAGCAAACTATGCCTATGCTATTAGCTGCTTATGTTTAATCCATGTGTTATATTGTGATATAGATTGCTAAATGAACTTCTATTCCAGTACATGACAGTTTTAAGCAAAAGAGGAGTCTGTTGAGTCTGTTTACAGTGAGAATGTACACTGTCCCTCTTGATCAAATAAACAAATTGATTGATTGATTGTAGATTGATCAGCAACAGCAAACAAACAGGCCCTTCTGTTTCCATTATATTCCTTTTCTTAACTTATTCTGCTTTTGGCCATAGGTGCCTTGAACTTCCCACTCGCTGGTGAAATGGGCGGGTTGGGTGAATATACCCTGAAGTGGCATGTTGTTGGTGGGTTTTAGGGCTGCGGGGTTATTGGCCCTATAGTATAAACGGAAATCATGTTGGGCCTCAGTTGGCCCAAAGATAGCCTGTGTCTTTGTGAAAGGAGAGGGCTTTGATGGGAGGGACAGAAAACATGATTGTAACATCTCTGCAAACTGACAGATGCCCTTTCCATCTTTAAAGGAGACAAAAATATTGATCGGGGGACATCAAGTTGTTTGTGGTAAAAAAAGAGTCGCAGTTACATTTTGGCAAGGCCAATTATTAAAATGAATGATTTAAAAAATGAGGGTTAAGTCAATGTGAGTGAACAGGTTATCATGGTGACCGGAATTTGTTTCCTCCCCATGGGTAGGGGTTCTATTACTTGCAGGCTATTTGCGGGGAAATCTGAATTATGTATCGCTCAGTGATCAATACTCAATATCTTTGTCTCCCTAACTGTTCGAAGTGGCATCTATCGGTTTGCCGACAGGACAGTGTCCTAACCTATTCCCTATGTAGATTATGCTATGTCTGCAGTTGGAAATGTTCAACCAAAGATAATAAAATGATGCTTGAATTAATTTCATCAGCTGTAATGTGAAATGAAGCGGGAAAGACCAGGTACTAACCCTGAAACACACTTCAGTGAACAAGGCTACATTTCTCTTGAATTGTTAGCTAATACACCAAGTCATCCTGAAAGTGTCCAGTTTGTCTAGGTCCCATTGAACGGCATGGCTTGGATGACCGTTTCCCTCCTTCTTGTTTTCCCATCCCCCCTGGCCACGCACCCGTTCAGAAATGCGTTACCCACTGGATCTATGCAAATCATGTATTTTTTGCCCCTCCCATCAAACTCCTCTATTTCCATGTCCACAAAGTTGACTTTGAAAAGTACTGACATCGAAAAAAGACTGTCAGTGTAAAAAAAACAACAATAACAACATATTGAAAAAGGCTGACATGAAGAAAGAAAGAAAAGATTGTTATTGAAAAAGTACATCAGAATACACAGAAAAACATCCACTGTAACATGAATTATAATACATGTTATGACAAAAAGGATCAGGTGTGTGACATTTGTTCTTTATTGGGAGCTTGGTTTATTTTTAATGTCTTTTAGTTCAGTGGAACTCTTTTCTGTGTCCAAAGTGAACTTTAGTGTTTCAATGCCAATGTTATATTTTTCCATTTTGTTTTTTTTAATCAAATGCAGATTTTGTCTTCTTCAATGCCAAACTTGAAGTCTGTGTTTTAGCTCCATAGATTAACCCTAGATTAATCAGCAGGATATGAAATC
This sequence comes from Clupea harengus, assembly GCF_900700415.2. NCBI lineage: Eukaryota > Metazoa > Chordata > Actinopteri > Clupeiformes > Clupeidae > Clupea > Clupea harengus. Next base: position 3,445,688 of record NC_045161.1, on the reverse strand, counting down.
CTTTTTTGCCAAACAAATGGCTAAACATCTGACCAGCATGGTGAAACTGTGCCACGACAGTCAGCAGTGAATCATTTTCTGTGGAACTTCTCACCTTGTGATTAACTACTATTTAATGAGAAGCACTTTGTACATGTCAGGACTGGCAGAAGGGATTATCAGATTAGAAAAAAAAAAAATGTTCCACAGAAAGAGCCAGAAAGAGGTGAAGGTACATTATTTAAAACTGGTACATGGTTCCTTGGCTATTTGCATCCTGTGACTAGTGCTACGAGTAATAGCAGGTTAGATAGCATTTGAGGGGGATTGATCACAGCATTTGGTTATAATGCCATTCTCTTTGGCTGTAGCTATGCCAGGCTCTGTTCATGCCCTTCTTTCTATCTTTCTGTCTTCTATACATGACATATGCCTACCTTCTATACATGCCCGCCCAAACACACTGAACGTATCTGAGTACCCCATGCATGCCTAAGAAACAACTGTGATTCCTTCTCTCCATAACTGCATCTTCATCACACAGCAAGGGGCTTCACCTTGCACCCAGTATGTGCTCAAAATACATCACCATTCATTTCATTGGAGATGGATTAATGAAACATCCATGTTAGCCTTTCACATAAACCTTGACAACACTCATACATCTCAAAACAACCATTGCAAGAACACAAAAAAAAAAGACAACAATCTCATACCTTTGACATCACGGACACAGCACTCACACTACAACAAGGGGAAAAACCACAAATTCAAAACAGAGCACTTAACCAAACACGGGCAGGCAATACTTCAACCGAGCGGAATAAAAGGCAACCTTTGTTGTCGATCTTAAGTTTTCACAATTAGATTAGTGATAAACAATATCAATGCCAGCTGGCTGAGAGGGAAACTCATTTTACCATCTGCCAAGGAAAATATCTGGAAGGTCTCCAATACACTTTCAAAACGCAGCCAGGCGGCCTTAGCTATCTGTGAAAGGGAGAGGGGGAGAAGAGGAGATGGAGAGGGAGAGGGAGAGAGAGATCAGATGGCTGCTTGGTGCTTAAGTATCATTCAGCAGAGGCGTAATCGTATGGCACCTCCAACTCCTCTAGAAGCCGCAACGGCTGCAGGGAGAAGAGGGACTGCAATCAGTCTCGAGTTTGGTGAGGTTTGTTTTGGTTTCGGAGTGATGGTGCAGCGATGGTGAAGGAGGAGTGAACACGGAGAAGTGAGGCTTACAAATCTGTTCTTCGTATTGCACAAGATCTGTGGCATTCACATTACTTTTGTTTTCCCAGAAATAATCACTGTCTTGCCACTTAGTGTAACGATTTTTCCTGCCTGAAAAATGGCCCACCACAGGGACCCATTACTGGGAGCCAAGGTACATCTGACAAAGTAGTGTTTGTCTTTTTTTTTTGGAAGAATTCACTGTTTCAAGTTCAGGCAAGCCCATCAAATGCAGAAAGGAAAAGACAGACTTGTTTTCTATGTTTCACGGTGGTTTGAGCTAACCTGACAGGACATATTTTTATAGGAGAGTAAATCCTAAGCTTGAAAACAGCAGCATATAGCATGACCTCACTGTCCACAAAACCCACCAGTGTCTTTCACCATCTGGCAGTCCACTGTATGTGTGTGTGTGTGTGTGTGTTTGTGTGCACATACACCAGCAGGAAACCTCCCCTAAGAGACACAGTGTTTGACTCAGTTAAAAGACCTTGTTCATTTTGTTTTTATAATTACGGGTTACACAAACAGAAATCATACACGGACGCTGAGATATTGGAACATTTTCAGGAAAGTTTTGCTTTTTAGATTTCGGCTCTCAGTGAAATGCTTGTTCTTTTTAAACATGGGGTTTCTGCCAAGTCAACCGTCCCCAAAGCCTTGTAGAAATTCTTTCATTCAATAGGAAAATAAACCATTTTTCTCTCCATTGCCTGTCTTTCTGTCAATGATCTTCACTGATAACATGTTATGGGTACTTTCTCTGATATACCTCAGTGATGGCGATGGAAGTGCAGTATTCGTAATGCTCCCTGATCGCCATTGTGTGTGATGATGTAATCAAGCTGGAAAAGCTAGCAACCAGAGGGTTATTCCCCCCGGTATCCAGAATCCCCAGCCCAGAAGGGGGGGGGGGGGGGAAGGGGCAGACGGCTAAAGAGTCAGACAATAACCTCTCTGTTTTGCTAAATGGTTATAGGTCCCCAGTGGATGAGACCTCTAGACCAGCATTCTCCTATCCGTAGAGCTCAGACAATGCGTTCATCACACCGCCTGGAGAAGGGGTGTCTCCAGCACATACAGTGGGACGAGACGGCATTCATCACCGGGCTCTAGGGTCCAAACAATGGTGCTCTGCAGAAAGCACAAAGCATCTTGGTGCACATCAGCATTTAAAACTACAGATTTTCATACGACAGACAGCAGTCTACAGTAGCTATTTCTTGTGTAGTTCGTAAACCAATCACACAGTTGTTTTGCCCACGAATAGAGTTAAGTTTGGCTGTTGTAAACGTTTTCATGTAATGCTAACCTACAATTTGCAAGACATGGCAATCACTATATACAGTATATATATATATTTCACCAAGCCTTATAATACTTTTAGCTTAGTGAGCAGTAGTATTTGTCTGGTTTAATCCATAATCATGCATGTCCACTTGTCTTTGATCTTAAAGCCTTTAACGTGAGGTTCCAAAAATAGGAGCGGAAAACTAGATTTAGTGGGAACATGGAAGTGGTTGGACATTCAAGTGCTGGAACAGTCACCCATTTTACATCTGAAACGTGCAATTAGAGAGCCCAAACTGCTTAGCCGGAGTGATCCACCCCATCGAGCGATAGATCTGTATCTTTGGGTGGATGATGACATTATTTGTTTGGATGATGGAGGTAAAATGACAACTTAGTGAGACCCATTATAAATGAACTGTAACAGACTGACAGTTTGGCAGGTAAAATAAGTATTATTCCACAGTATGACGTTTAGTTAATGCTAACAATGTATGCTTACATTGGCAGGAATAGTTATTTCATTGGGAAAGTGAGTGTTCATCAAATACTGCAGCGCCTCTTCAAGGTGAAGCTTCAGGGCTAAAAAAAAACCCCAAAAGTGTGAAGTGTGAAAAGGCATCACTGCAACCCTCTCTTCTCCCAGTTGGCCACATCAAATGCCCCAAACTCTTTTGAGAGAGAGAGAGAGAGCGAGCCGTGCGGAGAGAGCTCAGAGTTGACCTTGATGTTGAGGTCAGCACATCCTCAAGCGGTCGGGGTGCGGTGGCAGTGAGGGGGGCAGCAGAAAATCAATCCCAAATGTGGTGAGGATCAATAAGTGAAACAGAATGCTAGAAAGTCATGGCAGGCAGGGGTGGGATGGCTCACGCTGACAGCCCGCTGAGACTGAGGTGACAATTAGTGTCAGTGAGGTGACCAATACAAAACAACTAGACAGTATTAAACACATTTGGAATATTACAATCTCAGCACATGTCAAATTGTAAAATGTACTGTATATCAGAAAGTCCCACTTAAGGGATAATGTCTAGCTAGCATGTCATTATCATAAAAAACACTGCTAGGTAGATGATTAGGCCTTTGAATGACCTTGTAGAGATTTACTTTGTGATAATGAGATAATGAATGTTTGGTTGTACACTCCCCTATTTATTACAGGGGTATTTAATCCTAACTAATTATAAACAATTAAAATGTAATTTATTTTCTGTGTTACACTGCTTCAGGTTAGCTCACTCTAACTCCATCGTTAGTAATGTAACAAACCTCTGTGAAACTCTGTATGCCTTGACTGAGCAGATGTGAGCAGAATAGAATACTGCAGCATATGTCAGTGCAACAATTACTGACATGAACTACTGCATTTGTGTCTCACTGTTGTGTGGGAGTTAGGATAAACAATAGTAGAATATGAATGTGATAATATCAGACAGATTATGATATAATATGGAGCTATTAGTCTGTTAAATGCATTGAAAAGGGCAAGACTTGTGGCACGGATTTTCTTCTGTTCCAGAAGCAAGGCAAAAGACTAACTTACAGCAATGATTCAGGGACTCAGCTGGCTCTGTACAAAGAATGAGGCTTATTGGATTCTGATAGAGCAGAACCCATATGAAAGATAATATGCGTAAATTGATCAGTACAGGGGTTGCTGAACAAAGTTTAGAGTTTCAATGAAAGAAACTGCAACCCTTTCAAGGACTTTTTTTTCCAGGGGCAGCCCAACATGGAATGCTTTTATTGGCCGTCTGTGCTCTGTTTGGATTTTGGATTATCAATCCCAGATAACCATCATGCCTACATGTTCTTTTACGTTCAACATATGTTCTCTTTCACGTAGATACCCTTAAGTTACGCTTCTCTCTCTTTCCAAATCATGATGGAATTCAAAAAAAATTGTGAAATCTAACCAAACTTAAATGATGAATAATATTCCTTTTGCATCCTTATACGGAGAAATCAAAAAGAGTCATAATATGTAGACAGATACAGTTTTTTCTTTCCCGAAACTGTGCTTTGAACAGAGTTCAATCCCAAAGTTGTACACCCTCTAGAAAGCTGTGTGCTGATAATCTGTCTTTCAGCATCCTTTACTCTGACACTTTCTGAAATATCAAATCAGCTCGCATCTTTTATTCTCTCTCTCCCTCTCATTATCACTATCTCTCAGTCTCTATCCTTTGGCATTCTACAATCAAAGAGAATTAAAGACTGGATTGTGCTGCCTTGCTTGTGTGAAGGCGTAGAAATCAAAGCCGAGTCTCGCTGGTAAGTCCTGAGGGTCTTGTTGTTCCAGCGTGGGATATGAATCCCCTTATATGTGAGCCAAAACCCCACTCTTTAAAACCTGTGTGTGTGTGTGTGCCGGTCATGTAAGCCTACTCAGCGCTCCAAGTTTAGACATGCTCAGTGCTAGGAATGGGCTGTTATATACAGTGAGAGCCATATCACCGGTCACAGCAGTAGGCCCCTTCAGTCCAAAAATACTGTCATGTCAGGGTGAATTTGGTCATTAGGACTAATTGCACTAGTGATTATCATGAAGGATGTCCAATGCCGGGGTCCCACAAAGCCACCTCATATGCAGTAAAGAGAACCTTCCATTTTAGAGGCACTCCGTCTTGTCACGTATAAGATTAGTGATCAACAACTGTGACGACAGTATTTTAAATCTCACGATAATATTCCATACAATAATCACACAAGAGGAAGTGCTGCTACAGAACTAAAGACTGACTTTGAGTGTCATAGTGCTATTACAGGACGAACGGAAACCAACGAATGAAGAAAGGAAATGTTTCTTTTAGTGAAGAACTAGTGCCTAAACAAGACTGTTCCCATTAAATTATGCGTGTTGTCTTTGTATTGGCGCCACAAACAGCTGCTGCTGTCCAGGATGCCGAGCAATGTTCCTTTCAGATATATTAGCAGTGGATGCTAGAAGTAAGCCCCAGAAGAAGCACTCTGTTTCACACGCCAGTGTGTGGTGTGGGAATGGCATCTGCGTCAATCATGCACAGGACTTGAGAGCTGAAGTTCAGAGGAATCTTGAGATGGATGTGGTCGTGGATGTTGACCTATGTGTTCTGTACTGTGGAGATTAAAGAAGGATCTGCATGACACCAGCTCCGTACATCGTGACACTGCTACAAACAAAGGATATAAAAAGTCAAAAATAATTTCTAAAAAAAATAGAATGGGGTGGTTAAATAAATTAGACTCTTTCTTACACCGAGCTGGTATTCGTAGTTACAGACCAACATTTCATGGTTGTCATATGTACTCAATAGAAGCATCTGCCAATAATGAGATGCTGTGAGTGTAATCAACTGAGATTGACAGCAAAGACTACCCCAATGGGAAGACAAGGAGCTGGATGAACTTGGCCCCTAGTCTGAAGGTGAAAACAGCTGACTACCCCAAAGGGCAGACAAGGAGCTGGATGAACTTGGCCCCTCGTCTGAAGGTGAAAACAGCTGATTACCCCAAAGGGCAGACAAGGAGCTGGATAAACTTGGCCCCTCGTCTGAAGGTGAAAACAGCTGGTGCCAACTGAAGATGCATGCGCACTGTTGCACATAAAAGAGGCTTCTAAAGCCAGAGGTAAAGGTATGGTTAAAGGCATGACCCTCCCATGGACGCTTTTTTCAGTCGATGTGTATTCACCCCTCGCCCTCCCCTCCGTGATTTGCACGTTATGAAGCAAACCCAAAATCTGGGCGTTTCTTATGTAAACACCATTTACCCGTATTCTCCTCTTGACTCACTTACTTACTTACTTACTTACTTACTTACTTACTTACTTACTTACTTATATTCAGTGACAAGCTATTTTTGTCAAGACTAATATCTCATGAATCTCAGAAACTCACCCATTCTGGAGAATTTATTAAGGTTTAGCATATAAGTACAAAGCATAACATGTGATACAGATTTAATGAAATCATAAATTCGTATAATGGAACACATTATCAACTAAAGAGCTAGGTACTGAAACAATAAATGTATATGTATATGTATACATACATACAGTATGTATATGTATCTTGCTAAATGTTAAATTTAGTAGTCATGCTTGACTTGCGTGACTTGTAGGAGCAGGAGAGGTCAGCTTGAAACCAGGTTTTCTTAACTCCTTTCCCCAATAGGATATGTATGGTGTGGTAATGCGAAAGAAATGTACTATAAATTGTAAGATATTTGATCTGATTGTCACTGCTTCTGGAACCCCGGCAGTAACAGGTGAGTGAAAGCACTAGGTCATGGGGAGAGAGTGGATATGCCTTTACCTGACTCAAGGCTACTGGTAACTTAAAGAGGTTAACGAAGACCTATTATGCTCATTTTCAAAGTTCATAATTTATGTTCCAAAACACATTATTTTTCTCATACTGTACATCTGTACATTCACCCTCTGTCTTTAACACTCTCTCGATGAGTCAAGTGTACTCTGATTGGTCAGCTAGGCAGGCAATAAGGATTGTGTTACAAGATTACATCATCTTGTAACAAGGGATAAGGGCTGGAATTCCAACGGGAGTGAGTGACTCCCTCTGACGTTTATTTTGGGCTTTGTAACTTTGCTGACCGTTCACATGCAAAAAACTATACCACAGTAAAGGAAAGGGAAAAGCCAGAGAAGCTTAATAGGTCCTCTGTAAAAACAGCCTGCCGGGGCAGAATAGGCTGTTTTCACAGTTTAAGCCGCCAAACTAAGGCCCCTTGTGGCATAATTCTCAAACGTAAACTTCATTCTCAGTTGCACCATAAAATTAGTTTTTCATGTAGAATGAAAATCTGGTCGGTGCAGTTGTGTTTAGACTGGGCACAGAGGGACATGCAGAGAGAGAAAGATCCGGGCACTTTGTCAAATGTCAACACTGACCCTGAAATCCCCAGCACGTCTCTTTGATTAAATCTGCAAAAGCATCTCCCACCGAGAGCTCGACAATCTATCTGGGAGCCGATAGTGTCGTGTGGAGATACAACCTACCAAATGATTCCTGATTCTGACAGAACTGTGGGACAAACTACTGCACACAATCACAGGAGGGCCATTACACTGTTATCATTCTATAGTTGGGGGTTTTTCTATAGTAGGTTTTGCAGCCTTAAAGGTGCAGTAGAGTAGTTTTTGTGAAAATGCTTCAGGAAATAATGCTGTGATAATTTGTGTATGTATTTGTGTCCAGACCCTCTAAATGATGTTGGTAAGTGACTTGGACCATGTGGTGCTATGTGGTGGAGTAGTGGGGGTAGAACTGTGGAAATGTTCTACGTTAGAATCTTGTGTTTTATGTCTCCCTTTTGGTTCCAGTGTTGGTGTGTGTCACTGTTAACATTTCGTCCGGGTGTTGTACTGTAATGCCTGTGTGTTAGACCCTGTGTTAGTTAGTGTTATCTGTGCACCATCTGTGTCTTGGTTAGGTCAAAGCTAGACCTGCCTCCCGTTTCTATTAGTGTGCGTCAGTGTTTCCATGCTTTTGCAAAATGAAAGGCTTGCAGCCAAACGACACAAGATTCACTATTTGTCTTCTTCGAAGAACCAGCCGACACTACGATAGAATTCCAACTTGGGCTTCACATTGCACTGTAAGTGTTATAACCTTGAGACAAATCAGGGGTACATTTATTCTGAAAATAAATATACATATATACATTATATTTTCATATTCCTTTAACAAGACCTGCAAAGATCATTGCTAGATTCAGGTGTCTTGTCCAGATCCAGATCTCCTGTGTCTCCTCTTGGACATGGCCTATGCAAATATAACCTAAAAAAAACGTATTCTTATTAATATGCATCCTCTTAAAGAGGCAGCCGTCTGGCAGCTATATCTTAACTGTCAAAAATAACTGAATCTGGCATCAGTCATACATTTCTTTGAGGATCTCTTTTCTGCTCTGTGAGAATGTTTAGCATCCTTGTTTTGTTGTTGTTTTGTTGTGAAAGGACGAGATGCATGAGCAGAGATAAACAAACACAGCCAATGACAGATGAGGGGGTATTAGGAGGAGGGAAAACAGAAACGGCAGGAAGGAGGAAATGGGAAAATAAAGGAGGTAGGGAGAGAAATAAACATAAAACAAACATAAAAAAGAGAACGGAAGAAAGAACACTGGGAGAGAGGGAGAACAGAAAGAAACTGTGTATGAGAGAGAGAGAGAGAGAGGGAGAGAGAGAGGGAGAACAGAAAGAAACTGTGTATGAGAGAGAGAGGGAGAGAGAGAGAGAGACAGAGAGAGAGAGAGAGAGAGAGAGAGAGGGAGGGAGAGAGAGAGAGAGAGAGAGGGAGAGAGAGAGAGAGAGAGAGAGGGAGGGAGAGAGAGAGAGAGATAGAGGGAGAGAGAGAGAGAGAGAGAGAGGGAGGGAGAGAGAGAGAGAGATAGAGGGAGAGAGAGAGAGAGAGAGAGAGAGAGTGCTCAAAGACCCATGCACATCTTTACTGGAGTCAGCTGCAGCAGATTTGAACTGCCTGCTCAGCAGGGGCTATTTTTAGCCCCTGGAAACAGGCAAAACTGGACCAGGAGCACTGCAGATAACAGGGAAATTTATGGCTTCTAATCTCCCATTACAATGCGGCTGATTGCTCTCCAAATGGAGATGTCTCTCTCCCTCTCTCCCTCTCTCCCTCTCTCTCTCTCTCTCTCTCTCACTCACTCTCTCTCTCTCTCTCTCTCTCTCTCCCTCTCTGGTCTCAAACTCCTCTCTTTGTAGCAGTGTTGAGTGAGATGTTTTTTATTTTATGCTACATTGAATATTCACACATAAATCCTGCCTGGAAAATGATCGAGCTAAATTATAGTCATTCTTCTGATTGCATGATACAGCGTCGTAGCAGCTCTACCTCTGTGAGCCTTTTCCAAGTCTACTGTCAAGATATCTGGAGCCATTTCTATGATACTTTCATGGCACCTTTTCTCTAAACACAGGCCAGCGGGTTACATAGCTGTGTGGTATAGGCCTAAAACATCACTCTGACACCTGAATAGGCTAGTGGCCAATGCCTTGCTGGCATGCCCAACATCAATGCCACATGTTGGCAGGTTGGAGCCCAGGAAGGGGACTGTGTCCTGTTCCATTTAGAACAAATCTGAGATTAAGAACATGTTGTTACAGAGAACATAAAAACCATAACTAATCTACAACATCACATTACCCTGCAATATTGAGTATTAAACATGAATGTGGAAACTCTTAAACTTAAAGTATGCACCATGAGTATACTTACATCATGACAACATTACATCATGACCTATTTAATGTTATGGCTTTACATGTGAAGACTATATGGGAGTTGAGTTTACTGCACCCAAAGATACCTGCAGGTACAACTGCAACACCCTCAGGGTGGACTGGGAGTATTAATAGACCCAACTGACAGGTGTTCAACAACACATGGGTGTACTGGATTATTAGAATGTAATAATCCAAGATCAGGATACATAGACTAAAACAAACAGTAAGAGTGCACACACACACACACACACACACACACACACACACACACACACACACACACACACACACACACACACACACACACACACACACACACCCAAACATGTGTTCAGCTGATGACACCACCATGCATCCGAGCAGAACTGAAGGAGCCTTGATGCATCTGTTATAACTCATTATTTTTAGCTGTGGCTTAGTGGATTACACAACCCCTGAGTGTGTGTGTGTGTGTGTGTGTGTGTGTGTGTGTGTGTGTGTGTGTGTGTGTGTGTGTGTGTGTGTGTCTGTGCATGCTCCACTGCTTCAGGCTGTCTCTCATCTCCCATTAGCCCCTTCTGTCCTTGTCGTCCTCTTCTCCTCTCCTCTCCTCTCCTCTCCTCTCCTCTCCTCTCCTCCCCTCTCCTCTTTGTCTTCCATGACTTCAGTGACCAGCATCAACCATGAGACGCTCCCAGACACTTCAGCCTGAAGCTTTATTTTTATTAATTAATTAATTACTCTAAAAATAGCCATCGGTAGGAACAGGGTGGTAGACTTAACTTATTGGATGCTCTGTTATTTTCTCTGAAGAATCCCCCTCTTCCACTCCCTCCTCCTCCTCCCACTCACCTCCGACGGCTGCAGTCAGAAACAATGTTTCCAGAAGTCACTCACCATTTTCAGGTTCAGGGAACAAGAGGCTTAGTGAGACATTTCCTCTGCTTGTCTGTCAGCCGCTCACAATTTTGCGTGCACTTACAGGCTATATGTACAATGAGGTAGTGGCCAGCTCACATAACCTGAGCTGAGGTTCAATGACTGTCCATGTTTCAAGGATTCTGGTATTATTTGCATGCCGGGAAAATGAAAAAAAAAAAGAACAGGGCCTAACCATCCGGGGTGCGTTAGGAAGACTCAAAAGGTACACCCTACTAAGGAATACCCTCCTTATTTTTCTTTCCCAAACCATCTCTTAGAGTTCCCCTAAGAAAAAACTTTCCTACATATATCTTAAGAGGCTGAGACCATGTTACTGGAATAAATGACTGACATTCACGAGCATGTGTGAGATGAGTATGATATGCATGACCCGGATTGGAGCACAGGTGATCATTATTAGAAAGTACATCAACAAGAAATATTATGCAGGTTAAAATAAAACAGTTTCCAAATAAAGACAGCTGTAGGCTAGAAGTTAGTCATAGATTTGTATTCGCAAGGGATTCCAAATTAGCAGCTAATTCATTTATACTAGTTAGAATGCTGAACCTGCAAAATGGCTATACAATGCCATCCCATGGGGCCTGCATCCACGTCAAAGTAAACTGCCCTTTTCTGCTACTGACAGGCTCATAATGACACAGAGACACAGTCAGTTTCTACAGTTTCCTTACAGTCATTGAGGTAAGCAGACACAGGTCTATCTCTGTAGGGATCCTTTCCATGTTGTCAGACACTTATAATAACATTATTAACCTGTCAGTGGTTTGACACAGATGCTTGCCCAATGGGATTACATTGTATAGCCGTTTTGCAGTTGCCAGTTATAGCGTTCTAACTCAATACTGGAAAGATTTCAATCGTTTATTGTCCTTAGTAAGGTTTGGACCATATAAAGATCTAAACATAGGGCCCCGGTTGAAACATCTGGAAGTTACCCTCTAAGAAGGCTCTGGAAAATGTACTTTCCCTAAAATTCTTGGCGGTAGAAATAATAATAAAACATAAAACAAAAACACATACATACAATAATTACGTTTTGCTTGTACTTTGGTCTGTTCAACTTTTAGCAAATTTTATATTATTACTTACTTGCCATCAAATGTCAGCCAGCAAGACCCTATATAAATAATTACAATGAAGTAATGGGCAGGAAATGGGTTTTGGCAAAAAAATTATATTTCAAATCTAGTCATTTGGATGTTTTATGCATGGATGGTTTTATTCAAAAATTAGCCAACAATTCCCTTCAAAAGCTCTGAAAGTAGCCTAAAGGCTTAGAAAACGCCAGTGGCTTTCACAGTTAACAGACATAAGTGTTTATATGCACAGTAATTATTTATTTACATCTACCTGCCGCAATGGAGAGCTATATATAGGAGATATGTTCTCGCTCTGCAGGGTCTATACATAATAGAGAAGTATCTGTACACAGTACACGTGCACAGATCATGGTAGATTTTAATTAATATTGTTCAAACTGATTAATATAATGTGTCCTATCACTGACCACCCAAAGGGCTATGAATCAACCTTGTTTACAAACAAACCTCAAACCTCAAAGCCTATAGTCATCAATGACAGACAACTCTAATATAAAGCCATACAAGTTATACCAAAAAAGATTAGCACAATCCAACCAGCATGTGTAAATAAGAGGCAATGCAGTTAAGTAACAGTAGCATACAAGATATTAAGTGGTATATGGAGAACATACGACTGCTAGTGGAGTTGTTGGCACAGCACGAAGTGAGTGCCTTGAGGGTGTCATTGCTTTTACACGGATGCCAGCAGTTAATACAGTAACTGCAAACGGTTATACTTGATTTTCTATTTATGTCTATTGCTGCTAAAGAGAAACTCATGTCATTGGTTCCATTTCAACCCATGTCGTTAGTCATTCCATTGACATTTTGCTAGTGCATTAGGTCTAGAACTTAACAAACTCCAATACAAACACAAGGGAATAAAGCAAGGATGCAATGGGAAAACTGGACAAATTCTTACAATAACAATGGAACATAAAGCAGTGGATTATACTACTTTATAAAACAATTGGGTTCTATTGAATTATTTAGCTGTTTCTGATTGGACGAGAGACGTTCCATGAGTTGGAATATCCCAGGACATCCCAACTCGGACTTTTCACAGCTAATAATAAATCACTCCGCGATGAAACATTCTATAGCACGTTGATACAATTAAGCGATAACCGTTAATTCAAAGTTCTTATAATTCCAAAAGACGTTGACAATGGAACTATTTTTTTGTTGCGGAGAAACAATGGCGAAATAAACATGTTTTAATCAATAACTTCGTGTTTAAATGTTAATTGGTTGACTATAAAATTGTTTTATAAAAGCAATATAGTACTCGTGCGAGTGGGGTAGGTAAGGGATATTCCCACGGGTGTTGTTGCCTGCGCCACTCGGCCTCCGGCCTCGTGGCTACGGCCGAACACCACCCGTGGGAATATCCCTTACCTACCCCACTCGCACTCGTACTATATTGCTTAAGTAGAACGCAATGCATTGTAATGAATAGTTACAATTCACTATTCATTTCCTTTCAGTGTTACTCTGGTAATAATACAGGATGACGATAATGACAATAAAAGGCTTGTGATATATTATGAAAATATACTGGCTACAGGCAACATCACAATCATGCAAATCTAACCATGAGTTCACCATGAGTTATTGTGCTGATTTTAGGTCACCACTAAACTTCAAAATGATATTTTTCAACATGGTTTTGGTAGTTCTTTTGTCAAGTGCTTGGTTTAACAGTAAATGGCAGCACAAAAATATAACGTAACTCGATCTTGTATGACGATATACACAGAAATTGGTAAGCGAAAAACTCTGTTCTTGGGTTGTTTAGGAAAATCCCCATAATTTCAACCAGACACATTATTTCCCAGTCGTGTCTATAGTTACAGCAAAATATCAGGTCATTGAATCCATTTTGACCATCCCTGCCAGACAGAAATTGTATTCACTGATATCTTAACTATGGGATGTCCTGGAATTCTAGCCTACAGTGAAGCGGTGGAATGAATACAATAAGAACTTATTTCTGGCCGGCAGTTTATGGCCATATACTGTAAAGACATATTAAAGCCCATATATAGGCTATCTATGGTTATAGATAATTTATAACAAAACTGACAAACAACAAAAAAAGCTTTTCCTTTGATATCAGAGATTTCCTCTTTGATAAATTATATTAAATGACATATTATGTGACAGGAAGCATTTCATCACCATCCAGATTCAAAGATAAGAATGAATATAATTGTCACTCACAGTTGAAAATAATACAAAAATAACTAGCAACTAATAGTTTAAAGATAAACTTGACTGAGAAGATCAAATGGAATTGAATTGAAATATAATGCCCCCCTCAAAACAAATTATCCCTCAGGCAGTAGCTCATAGCCAGATGGCTTAAAACATTTGATGAAATCAATCAAAAATATCTCCAAAATGCTCCAAAAGATCTGTATGATTCACTGTTGTCTGAACATGCAAACACTGTTGCAAAACTACGAGAAGTCAATCTACCTGATAAAAAGACATTTTTTCAAAGGTTGAAGTTGAGGGGTTTCCCTGACAACAAATAAGATCCCAGGAGACCTTTTCACAGCAGGTGAGATGTCACATCCTGTCCGTGTGGAAGGAGATGGCAACAGACACGTTTACCGTCACAGGAACTCAGACGTGACTAACCCCACCAGGTTTGTTGTTTAGGAATCAGAGCTCCATGCTCGTGAACAGTGAATATTGGTGTAAAAAGTCATATGAGCATTATTCCCAAAGAATTAAGAATAGCATCAGGTGCTTTGGCAGACCACTTGTACCATCAGTCCACAAATTGGGTGATAATTGTTTTGAACCTTGCACATGATTTATCATTTTTATTGCTTTTCTAGAAATTAAGTTTTGAAATTTGTTCATAAACAGCCATGTGCTGCAGCTGGGTCTTGTGTCCTCTCATCAGCATTCCTCCTCTTTATTTCTTTGCATCAACCCAATACAAAGCAACTGACCAATGCACTATATATACTTTCTTAAACTTCTTAGACCGTTGCACTGTTGCACTGTTTGTTTTGTATTGTATTGTGTTGTAACGTATATTTTGTGTAAGCACACTGAGAGTCACTTTACCAAGTCAAATTCCTTGTTTGTGCAAACTTACTTGGCCAATAAAACCTGATTCTGATTCTGATTCTGATTCCCCTGGAGACAAGAAATACTCTTTTCTGATTGACTGGCAGGTGTCCATCCATTCTCTATAACGGTACACCTATGAAGTAAATCCGGTGAAAAGGTTTATTCACTGCTCTATATTAATGCTCTGGAGACTTTGAATGGTAACTATAACAACCATAGATATTAATGGAAGGTTGAAAAGCTGCCCATCGATAGAGGCTACTACAGTGAGTGTGTATTCACGCAAGCTAATGAATGAAAAAAATAAACATGTTCTCTCATTTTGCCAAGTGGTGTGAACGCAATATATTCCGTGATTAAATAACATGTTATCTGGAGAACTGGAGAACTAGCAATCATCACAAGCATAGAATTAGAAACAGCTAGCAAGCTAAAGGATTCGGGCTTAAACAGGCTTTTCTCCGATTAAACAGAACCAAATGTTTCCTTCGTGGGCTATACGTGAATACGGAAATACATGTGTGGCATCCGGGGTATAAGTGGGATAATGGCCTTCGAGGCGTCCTGTTATACAAAATTAATGGACTTGGCGGAGGAAACTCCACTCCGCTTTGCATTGTGGAGTTCTTTGCCTCTGCCTCGTCCATTAATTTTGAATAACAGGACACCACGACGGCTATAGAAATTTCAAAGCAACTACAGATCTCTCTCTCTCTCTCTCTCTCTCTCTCTCTCTCTTTATCAAACACACACACACACACACACACACTTGCACACAAATAAATATCCTCTCAGCTCATAGCCGTTACAGATTCATATCACTCATCCCACTCTGACTCTGGAATCCCCACTAGGTCTAGGCTGTTGCTTAGATTACTAATGTCAAGCAATTAACAACACTTATGCAATGCCACTGCAAAGCTGACTCAATGTTCAGCTGTCGCTGGCACACTACCAACGCACAAATGATACAGTATGGCTGGTGCAGATATTCAGATGAGGTTGATCAAATAATGGATGGCTTGAGCAAGAAAAGTGCAGTGTCAGGCCTAATGGAACTATGCAATCATGGATGTGGGTATGCATCCACAAGAATACAAGTGAACATGTATGTACAGCATGTGAAGACATGCATCTGGCACCTGGTCATGTACATTTACATTTAGTCATTTAGCAGACGCTTTTATCCAAAGCGACTTACATATGTGTGACTTACAATGTATACACATTTTACATTTATACTGATGGCACACTGCACATCAGGAGCAATTAGGGGTTCAGTGTCTTGCTCAAGGACGCTTCGACAGGGAATCGAACTAGCAACCTTCTGATTACTAAACGACTTCTTTACCTTCTGTACCACTGTCGCCCCTATGTAGCTTGCCACCCAGGCTGCCACCCCAATCCTCCATACCCCTAAAACATCATTCTAAAGGTGAGAGCCGTGGTGACTAAACGGCAACCAACTTCACAACAAAGACAAGAGAAATGGAAAGTTTTGTGTTCATGTTGTATGGATACACGCATCAATAAATCAAAAGCAACGAGAGCAGCCAATAGCGTGCGTGCAACCTACATTTAAACATCTGTGCAAACGTGGCTACCTCCTAAGCACTGCTTGCAGCCTGTCGTTGCTGCTTTTGCAGGAGGAGGTGAGTGCATATATATGGAAACTCTACTGTGTGCTATTTTGCGTCAAGTTTAACTCATGAAAGCTAGTCAAATCTAGTGGACTGAAAACCGTGTTTTGAAACTAGCAAGGACACAATAAGACAAATAGGTTTTACTATACCAATCGGAAAGCTGTGTCAAAAACTCCTGAACGCAGCTAAAAGCAGCACGGTTACAGCAGCCTGGTGTGTAGGTCATGTCCTTTAAACACATGCCATATAAATATATTTTGTACCCTAAATGTAGAGGAGATCCCAGGATGAAAGTGTGTTCAAACAAAATCCACAATGTTATGAAACTTGCTAGCTTTGTGAGTACATATAGAATGCCATGGTGAGGGCCAGACAGACAGGGAGCTAACATTTGGGACTGAACAACATTTGATGAACGTTTGATGAACGCTAAATCAGTCCGTATTTTGGTTGGAGGAACCTCCACATATGTGGGTGCATCGGAAGTGGTCAGAGTGAGAGGGACAAGATGAGAGATAGGAATTATTTTGCAGCAACCTAATATATTATTATCACTCTGTGTCCCCTCATAACCCTGTGTGTGTGTGTGTGTGTGTGTGTGTCCGCTCGCCATTCGTCACCCCGGCCCCCTGTGTCTCGTCAGATGTCAGTGACGACAGCTTGTGATGTACAGTTATTGGGGGAAGGTGCATGGGTGGAAATAATCAGGGAATTTGATAGGTCAGCTATTAATATGGGGTAGAGACGAGCGGGTGAGGTATGAAGATACTCAAGATTCTAATCACTTGTGTAGAGTGGTTTTGGAGAGAGACGCTGTGTTGACATTGATTAGAGCAGGACTTCCCCAGCCTTAGGAGGTCCCTGGGGTGTTGTTGGTCTGGGGAGGGTAACACCTCCTAATACCCTGCTGATTAGGCAGCAGTCTGTCAATAATTGCACTGTATCTGAGGCCTACCACGTCTTCATCACTGGGGAAAGTCTTAACAACACTAGAATTCATATCTATTTAACACTCTAAATCAGTAGCATGGCATATATGATATAAACTTGCTGTGTAGAACTAAAGGTTAAACAATGTAATAGAAGTTTTGGTTGGGATCTGTTGCCCTAATATACTTGTAAAACGGCCTAATGTCACATGTGTGTATGACAATGCCACCCACGGTGGAGCGAAGGGAGGGAAGGTTCTGGAAAGAGAGAATGAGTGAAAGTGCAGAAAAATCCTGGTAGAACAAGAAGCCTATAGAAGTATAGTGCTTTACCCTGCCAGCACTGCAATTACCCTCTTCCACTCAGCATATTCTACAATATATTTTTAACTGTGTAATAGAATATAGTGAGGTCTGATTTTATTGTTGCGTAAAGTCAGTTGCAACGTGCAAAGTCTGCCTACAAGGGGGAAAATACTAATTTCATAAGTGGGCAAAAGTCAGTTTGGTAATTTTATACCAGGAGCCAAATCTTAGGTGCCGGCACAAACTTTGTTTGGGTTTGTCTGGGCAAAATCATCAGAATTTCATGTAGGTTGTGTAGCACAAAGTGTATTTTCCTGTTGTCATAAAATCTCTGTTTGACATATATATATATAATATAATATATAACATATACAATATCTGATAGCCAAATCTAATTTCTGTAAACCTTATTAATAATAATTATCATGACAGTGTCTGACACACCATTGATTACTCTGTTATTGAATCGGCAGCTAATTTCACTAGAATTTGAGAATGAGAATGAGAATGAGTTGAGGTAAATGGTGTGTGTTATAGTTCCTCATCTGTAAGTATAGTGCATCTGTCTTTTCTGTATGATTCAACTTATGTAGTATATACATGTATAAGTATATAGCACTCTTCTTATGTAGTATACAGTATATAAGTATATAACGTATATAGCGCTATTCTTGTAGTATATATAAGTATATAACGTATACAGCATTCTTCTTGGCACTTTGTTGGCTTGGACTGAGTTTGTCTGCTGTCAGTACAACACAAAATATTGAATTATTTCACAATGACAATTTAACAATTTGATGTATTCATGATATGCATGAGTGTCTGTCTCACTCATCCCAAACCAACACAAGTCTCTGCCATCATGACACATGTCGGAATGTCAGTTGGTATGCCATGAGAGTATGCCATGTGGCCTGGCCCACAAAGACGTGTTGAGCGCTTAAATACAGATCAGTGGAGCCCTACTACTCCCTTTGCAGTTGTGCTGCTGTGATATTGTCTGCTAATGCGGGTCTGCTCTTGTCTGTATATCATGCATCTTGTGCTGTTAAATTAGGGGTATATTATTAGTGTATATGAATTTAAGCTTTACCCTAAGCATATAGATTTTTATTTTTTTATCACAAACTTATTATTTGAAATCGCGACTGCATCAAAACCTAGTTTCAGAATAAACATTTATGGCAAATCTACAGTCAGCATACTGGGGCAAATATATGAATTTAGAGAATAAGCTTACCTACTTATACAACGTTAAGAGTCACAAGTCCAGTAGTAAAGGTTAAATACGACGGACTTGGAAACATTGAAAACTGGACACTGAAGAAATGTATCCTTATTTTTCTGTATCACCTCCATAGCCATAACACCAGTCACACACCGGCCGAGAGCAACCACCGTCAAAGCAGTACATTACATTACAGAGCAGAGTAGAACACATTCATTTTACCCCATCTTATAAAAAGTGAAATAGTCATTTTTTTTTTACAGTTCCCCTGGCTGTAATCATAGCCTGAATTCGACTTCAACCCAATGCTACTGTACATCAACACGGATTTATTTGATCCCTGAAGAGTTCACTCTTTGATTTGCTGTAAGGACTATATAGCAAGCCAGTAAATCCAGCTAATTTCAGGCTATGGTCGCCCCCTTGGGCTTGAGTTGCCCTGATGAACAGATGAGTCTAGTCCTGGGGAGTCTGAAAGATGTGCCCTCCTCGCTTTATCAGGCAGCAGCACGGCACTGACAGCAATAAATGAGAAAAGGAAATCAATGGCAGGCTGAAAAAAAAGCATTAAATGGGAAGAGTGCCAATGGCCATTTTAAGACACTGATGTTCTGGAACATTTGAGCTATGCGCAAGGTGAGGAAGAAGAACATTAGAATATTAAATGAATAAAATATGACACTGCGGGAACATAGCCAAGCTCAAAATGAAGAAAAATGTAAAGTGCACTCTTGTATCAGAGTGAAAGAGAGCGGCTTGGCCAAGCCAAAACCAGGGACAATTTACTGCCTGGCCTGTTCTAGTCTACCTGTGTGTTTTTTTTATCCCTACTCCCCCTCATAGTTACTGAATTGTTGTTCCAAAGAGTGTCCTTCTCTGAATCACTTGTTTTGTCCTTGAGTGTGTAAGCCAGTGCCAGAAAAATAAAGTTAGTTTATTGTGAAGAATCAAACAATAGCAGAATGCTGCAAGAACAGAAGCACTCTAACTGATGGACATGTTGTATTATGCTACATTATTCTATACAGCCACATACAGTGGGGAAAATAAGTATTTGAACCCCTGCCGATTTCGCAAGTTCGCCCACTTGCAAAGAAATGTGTGATCTATAATTGTAATAGTAGGTGTATTTGTAACAGTGAGAAACAGAATATCAACAAAAAAATCCAGAAAACTGCATTTTATAACATTTATGACTTCATTTGCATTTGATGCAGAAAATAAGTATTTGAACCCCCAAGCAAACAGCAAGAATTCTGGCTCCCAATGACCAGTTATGTGCCCAAGAAGCACACAGATCGATCACATAGATCACACATTTCTTTGCAAGTGGCCAAACTTCAAATACTTATTTTCCCCACTGTAAGTATTATTGCAAAGAGAACACATGGAGTGGACTAATGCTGCTGATGTGCTCATTGAAATATCCAAACATGAATTAAGCAAATATTCATCTTACAGTTGTAGGGAGAAGTGCAACAGAAAGCAATGTGTCAGTAAAGTGCATCTTATGGAGAGGACCTCCGCACCAGACTACACTTGGGTATGCTTGTTCCCGGGTACTGCTGCCTACCCCTGACTACACTTGGGTATGCTTGTTCCATGGTACTGCTGCCTACCCCTGACTACACTTGGGTATGCTTGTTCCAGGGTACTGTTGCCTACCCCTGACTACACTTGGGTATGCTTGTTCCCGGGTACTGCTGCCTACCCCTGACTGCACTTGGGTCATGCTTGTTCCCTGGTACTGCTGCCTACCCCTGGCACTCTATTTAAGCCACTGCCTCGGTTGCATGGTGCTCAGTCCGCACCTCAGCACTGCGTAATCAAACCGAGCAACAAGGGAGTTTGCCAAGTGTGAAGGAGGATTCCATTTCCAATGTCTTAAATAATGGTGATTCTCTGCTAGCTGAACATCGCCCCCAGTCTGTGTGTGTATGACCACATGCCTATACATCTCAGCCACATGGATTTGGCTGCCTGATTATTGTTTCCTTTCCCATTAGATAGTTATATAAAATCAGTCCCCATGGTTACTGGCAATTCAACTAAGCCAATCATTTAAACCCCAACCTTTCTAAAATGCTAAAAATGTCAAGGAATGATGGCAACTGAGGTTTACATTCAACGCGTCAGTGCTTATGAGAATGCACACTCACTGTTATATGCAATACAGTACTGATGTAGACTCATTCTGTCTTTATCAAGGAGGGCGCTGACTCTTTCTTGTAGGACTCTGAGCCTAATTGAAAGTGTAAGAAAAGCCCCATCTGAGAAACCATGCGTGCACGCTAGTATCATTCATGACTCATTTCAGCAGAGCTGATGGGTTACTTGTTAGACTCGATTAGGGTTCAGTAGCAGTGTGTCATATGGACTGTGCTCTTTCATGGGCAGGAGACATTTTCTAAATGTGCAATGGACAGTGGGGGAGCTATGTGGAAATTAGAAGTCTTTGGTCTTTGTGATAGCTTGTTATTCAGAATGTAGAGGCCACTCGCCTATTACATGAAGGGGAGGCGGGAAAACTGTAACCCTCGAGGTCGAAATGCTCTTTTGTAACCCTCAAGGTCGAAATGCACGATTAAAAAGCAACACAATTCCAGTGGCTCTAGATATCCTACGAGAAATGTGCAGACTTTTACAGGGGCCTGAAATGTGAATGGATTCATCATCATTCCAAAGAG
Organism: Clupea harengus; assembly: GCF_900700415.2. NCBI lineage: Eukaryota > Metazoa > Chordata > Actinopteri > Clupeiformes > Clupeidae > Clupea > Clupea harengus. Next base: position 3,424,048 of record NC_045161.1, on the reverse strand, counting down.
ACTTGTTCATATGTTTCACAGATATTTGCAAAAAATAATTCAATGATGTCAGTTTGATTGTAATGAAAAACACTATCTAACTCAACACCACATAAAAAAAGCTTATGGGTTGACTTCACCACCACGCAAAAGGGTTGTTTTGCATTATTCCTTGGGAAAAAGGAATGAAATCACATTCGTCATTCTCCCCCGTCATTGCATGCATGTTGCCTATAAAATAGTCAATGCACATCAAAAGGATTTCATGGCAACATCTGGAACATGCCCTGGAACAGCCATTTTCATTACGTGTTTACTGCATCATCAAGAAAAATCTGCTTACCACGAGGCGTTTCATAAACGAGCATCATTGCCTTTGACACGCATCGAGACAGTCAGTACCAGCACAGAGGAACACGTGTTTACAGGCTCTAGTTTGAAATGCAGATCCACAGTGAGAGAATGTCGTCCTGTGTGAAAATGGCAGAGCTGAAGTGCTCTGTCAGTCACCCTTCGTCTTCACTTCTTTTGTTTGTTATTCACCGACTACCTCACAGCTGAGGCAGCTGTAATGCCAGTTCTTTTCTACCCATGATTCCATTATTCCAAAAGCCACTTTTTGTTCCCATTCATTTTAACGGAGGGACTACGTACATTCAGGTGTGCATTCGGAACTCGGAACCTAGTGTTGCAAAGCTATACCAGCAGAGCTAGACAATGTAGCGAGTGACTGCATCTTCACACCCATGAAACAACAAACCCATTCCTCTATGAGTATTTGTTTCAAGACAAAAGGCCAGATGCATGTATTGTACGTGAGAGGACTTAGCACACCGAAATGTGATGAGACCTCTAAGTATGCGTGTGTCTGTATTTCTTACACAACCTGCTATTGACATTCTAGTAGCGTCCAGTTTACTAGTTGCACAAGTAATGTATGAGACCTGCCAATTTCACAAATAGTTCATCATCATCATCATTGTTTATTCAGGGAGAAATTGACTGAGCACAGGGCTCTTTTGCAGCAATGCCCTGATTGAGGCTACATAGTACAGAAGAACAAGTTAGAGAGTTACAGTTAGAGAGCTTGACCACCTTTCCGACAAAATCTATCCTCCATAAAGCTGATGCTACAATCAACCATCGTATGTTTTGCATTATATTTTAGTAGCATATATATATATTTGAATAGGTTAGAATATATTTCCTGTTGATATTCCCAGATCTAACATAACCACTGCTGTCAGTTTCACCTGAAAACTAAAAATCTTAGAGGGTGAGGTCAATCTGCTATAGTTGATGCGTTTCATCTTAGTAATGTCAAAAGAAGATACTAGAATGAACAAATGAATGTCTAATTCCTGAACCCTTTATCCAGGAAAGTTCAAATATATTATGAAATATATTGCTTATAAGTATTAATTTTGATGCAAAATGAAAATTATGACACAGCTACGCGTGCTGATATTATAAATGTCACCCTGTCATGCCTTTTAGATGGTTAGCTTGCTAGTGTTAGACCAAACTCTTTACTGCTGCTTTTAACCAGAATTTCACATTTATATTCGAATCACTAATTCCTCCTGTTATTTGTGCAAAACTCCTCGATTCTCTAAGAACTGCACATGTTTGAGGGGAAGCAGAGCGTGTGCTTTCTCATGTACTGTACATGAACGGTTCTTCACACCTGGTGGGTTTTATATATTTGACACATTATTGGGAGCTAAATGCCCCTAACGTCTAACCTGAAGGAAGTGACAAAAAGCTTGACACATCTAGCCCCATGTCGTTATTACACTAGAGTAGAAATGGCTTTGGTCATATGTATTACAGCTTTAACACATGCTTGATATGTCGGCACTGGCTAGTTCTTTTAATCTGGCATTTGGGGAATGTTACAAGTGTCAGTGACTGAAGGGGTGTTGACACGGCACAGCCTTAGACAAGAGCAAAAGTGTGTGTGTGTGTGTATACCCTTTTGCTGTTCCAGAACATTGATGTTCAGTCCCCCAGACACATGGTGTGTCAGAGCGGAGATTAAACCGTCATACCTCTGGGAGATCTCCCACCGTCAGGACTGAGGAAATGTGTCTGCTGATAAAGGCTCTTGTCCTGCGGATTTGCACTGGAAGGGGAGATGAATGGTGTATTCCCTCACTGTGGCATCATGGGTAGCCGGGCATCCAAGCCATGGCATTAGCCCCCTGCTGTGGTGACCCCATCATCCCCTGCTAAGTTTACTTTCTGCGGTCCCTCTGCAGACTGCCAAGAGAGCCAACCAGCCCAGCTCTGAGCTGCCTCAGTGGTGAAATATGGAAGAAATACATCACACACACTGCACTACGCTTGACCATTTTATATTTTATATATCGTGTTCATAATAAGATTTCTCATTCAAGAACCAAAATGAAATGGTTTAACTTTCTCTTAAATCTCTTTTAAGAACAAAAAATGTCCACAATATTTAGGACCAATTCCTGAACTGTGATTTTATCCAAAGCATTCTAATGACATGAAGAAGCGCTGAACTCCACAGACTCCGAGATAAGCTGCATGAGCACCACGGAACCATTTTAAAGACTCTTCAAAGTATTTGCTTGGGCGGGTGATGGTGGTTTGGGAGATTCCTGTGAAGCTAATGTCTCAAACCAAAGACAGAGCAAAGCCAAGAGGCATCCTGCTCTGTCTGAATGTCTGTGTTCAGGCGTGGAGTGAACCCTGATTTAATTGCATATGACAGATCCAGGCCATAGTTCTGCCTTCATAAAAGAGCACTGAGTGCTATTGATCCCTGTATTATTGCAGGAGCTTTGCTGGCTGGCCCGATTAACGACGAGGCTCTAAAAGCAGTGAAGCAGGAGAGGAGTGGTTGAGGACGGTGGGCGGGGGGCGGGGGGCGGGGGGTGGGGGGAGTCACCAGAGCCTCCAAGAGAACCCCTCCAATCTGAGCTGCGCTGGGAGAGGAGGAGAGGGGGGGAATTCTCACATTTGATTGGATTACGCACTGCACTCGCTGTGACATCAAAGCTGTATGTTTTTACGACACTGCAACATTGTTGCTGGGGATTCATTCAAATACTTTAGGTATTTATCCCTCCTGTCGCAGTACATTTGGAATGTAAACACATACGAAGCACAGCATTAAGCACTATCTAGGTAAAGTGTGTATATATATAAAATAAACCATCCTGGAGCATTGACACAAGTCTGCTCACTGGCTGAATTATAAAGTTCTTATAAAGACTGTCTGCTGGAACTCAACTGGAGGGTGAAATCTAAAAGCGGCGTAGAGAAGCCCCAAGAGATCAGCCACTGTGAAATCAATGTAGGGTGCTGCCAATGACCCATCTCCATTCATCTCCCTGCTCCTGGATTTTAATTATTCTTATTTTGCTATTTTATTTGTGGCAACAATTTATTGCCATCGTTGAGGCGGCTGCGGCCAGCAGTTTGCCATAAATCTGGCCAGTTATGGACAAGCCGATGCCTAATGCATACACAATCGCTGCTTATCTAACAATTGGCCGCTCTGGTAAATGTTACCTTGCTTCTTGCAACCCATCATTCTAAGTACTAGAACATGCCTGGCATTTTCTATCTCGTCTTTATAATTCCAGATTTCATCCCCAAGAGATGTATCCCCCCAACATCCCAGGCTGATTGACCTATGTCTGTTTGCTTTAAATCTCTCTGGTAATTACCCTGGCATAATCTTCTAATCTCGACATAAGATTTGCTACCATGGCAAAGCAGTTATAAATCTCAAAACATGGGGAAAGCCATTAATGGTAGTTAACACTTTGTCCCTCAGCGTACAGATTCTCTTGAAGGCTTAAGGGGGTATGGTGCAACCCTCTATGCTTTGCCCTTTATTGTCCAGGGCATAACATCTGACAGAAAAAAAACCACTAATAAATCCAGTTGATACTACACTCAAAAACCCCCTCTGGTCTGTTTCAGATCCCCGACTCAGAGCAGTGTTTGGGCGTCAGAGGGCTAAGGCATATGTACATGTATGAGGGGGGGGGGTGAATACACAGAGAGATCAGGAGTGGACTTAAGTAGGGGAGATTCAAAGCACTCCATTGTCCTCCAGGGCCTCTCCAGATTACTCAGCCATTTAATGCCATTTCTGCTGTATTCCCTTACATAACACCCAGCATCGCCCGGCAAAGTCGACTAAAAATACACCACTACAGGGTGCTTCTGACAGTTACAGAGCATTGTGGCCACGTAGCTGCAGGCTACTCGCTATCTGTTTACAATGGAAACGAAGTAAACTTTTGCATAATACGATGCAACATGAAGTCTATAAATGCCGTTATTTCCACTGGAACTTGTTGAACGTTTGCAGATGTAAAGACGCACAAACATTCCCTTTCTATCACAGTGTTGTTTGTCAGCAGTCATTCTCCTTCATGTGTGATTGATTGTGTCATTCCATGAGGGTGTATTTGCATGTCATTACTTGGCATGGCTGAAGTATCTGCAACCACTGTGACCAGTTAAAGAAGGGGGAGACCCCCAGAGAGAAGAGGAGAGGAGAGGAGAGGAGAGGAGAGGAGAGGGGAGGAGAGGAGAGGAGAGGAGAGGAGAGGAGAGGAGAGGAGAGCCCCAGAGAGAAGAGGAGAGGAGAGGGGAGGAGAGGAGAGGAGAGGAGAGGAGGGGAGAGGAGAGGAGGGGAGAGGAGAGGAGAGGAGAGGAGAGGAAGGAGAGAGGAGAGGAGAGAGGAGAGGAGAGGAGAGGGGGAGGAGAGGAGAGGAGAGGAGAGGAGAGAGGAGAGGAGAGGGGAGGAGAGAAGAGGAGAGGAGAGGAGAGGAGAGGAGAGGAGAGAGGAGAGGAGAGGAGAGCCCCAGAGAGAAGAGGAGAGGAGAGGAGAGGAGAGGAGAGAGGAGAGGAGAGGAGAGGGGAGGAGAGGAGAGGAGAGGAGAGGGGAGGAGAGGGGAGGAGAGGAGAGGAGAGAGGAGAGGAGAGCCCCAGAGAGAAGAGGAGAGGAGAGGAGAGGAGAGGAGAGGAGAGGAGAGAGGAGAGGAGGGGAGAGGAGAGGAGAGAGGAGAGGAGAGGAGAGCCCCAGAGAGAAGAGGAGAGAGGAGAGGAGAGGAGAGGAGAGAGGAGAGGAGAGGGGAGGAGAGAAGAGGAGAGGAGAGGAGAGGAGAGGAGGGGAGAGGAGAGGAGAGAGGAGAGGAGAGGAGAGGAGAGAGGAGAGGAGAGGAGAGGAGAGCCCCAGAGAGAAGAGGAGAGGAGAGGAGAGGAGAGGAGAGGAGAGGAGAGGAGAGGAGAGGAGAGGAGAGAAGAGAAGAGGAGAGGAGAGGAGAGGAGAGGAGAGCCCCAGAGAGAAGAGGAGAGGAGAGGAGAGGAGAGGAGAGCCCCAGAGAGAAGAGGAGAGAGGAGAGGAGAGGAGAGGAGAGGAGCACAGCCCTCCTCAAAGGTTGCCAATTGCTAGCCCAGGGGTATGAGAGAGGGGAGCGGTGCCAGATCCCTCTGCCTCCACATCTGACAGAGTGCTGTTATGGAACAGGGAGCATACTTATGGGGACTAGTCTCAGAGAGGGGCTAAAAAGCAACAACAACAAAAAAGAATTGTGTGAGGGTAAAATGTTGGACATGTTTATATTTTTTTTATTTCAGTATCAGTTTTGGGCAACTCAGTAGACCTTAGGCACAATATTAACTTTGGTTGTTAAGAGGCATTTTGCATTTGCAATGTGGCACTGTTAACGTATACAACTGGATACGTTTGTATACGCCGCGTGTATTCAATCAATGATTACAGCAAGTCCAAAATGACTGGTGTTTTCCTTCCTCCAGTCTTCTCTGTATTTGAAAAAGCGCCTGTTTTCATACTGTGCAAGGTAAGCAACACACTGCATTCGTGCCTCTCCTCCCTGAAAGTGGATATCCATGTTTGTTATCCAAGCTCCACAAAAGCCCCCTTTTTAAACCCCAATGCGTATATCAGATGTTTGGTCCATCTCTACACCACAGCCATTTTATTTTTATTTATATATTTAAACACATTATTAAGGGCTTTGCTGATCCCAGGAGCTGTGCCCGACTCCATTCTGCCTGTGGACCCCATTGTTGAAGTAGAATCAGAATCAGAATCAGAATCAGAATCAGAATAGTATTTATTGCCAAGTAGGTTTACACCTACCTGGAATTTGTTCTGATGTATAGGTGCATACAGTAAACATAAAAACATACAAACACAGAAAGTACTACACACAACATAAAACATAAAAACACAGTAAGTACTACACAAACACAACGCGGCTCCAGTCTTCAGCCAATTATAGACTTCACGGGGGCTCCAATGGGTTATTCCTGGCAAGCATTCTGGGTTTCTAGATCTCCAAATTGCCCTTTCTTTTTATTTCAACAGATACATCGAGAGCCGCTCATTATCATCCTTCTAAAATGAATGCTGACCTGCCCTGCTTCCCTAATCACCAGCACACCATTGCACCGTCAGCTACAGCCTTTGCCTTTGTGAGGGCGTACACTCGCCACCACCACCCCAACCCCAACGCCACTGCCTCGTCTCGTCTGCCATTATGCCTTCAGAACACATATTTAGCCATTGAGTTGTTGAGCTCATTTCCAGTGATATTTCGATGAAAGCTCCACCCCGGCACCACAAACCTTGACACTGTCCACACAGTGACTTGATCCTTTTTTTCCAGAAGTTCCTTCTATTCAGTTTATTGACCACAAAAACCAGTCTGAATCATAAAACCAGTATAATATCGGATTTCAAACCAAACACAAATTAGGTGTGAAACTGTCAAAGATCTCACAAACCCATACAGCTTCACTGTGGCAGTAGGATCAGTTGGCAAAGTTGCTCCAGAAGACACGAGAGCTCTCACATCATTGAACACCGTCCAAGCTGAATCTCAGTGTTTGGATTTGTGTACCTTCATTGTTTTTGTATCCTAGAACAGATGCAGCAACTAGATGCATATCTTATTGTCTAGGAGAGAGACACTCATCTAAAGTGCGTACGTGCATAAAAGCATAAGTAGTGTTTTTCAGTTTGGAATTACCATCAATGGTAGCAGTGGAGATGGAGGTGGAGATGGAAGTGGAGAAATTGTACTTTTTGGAGATATGGGAGGCACTGGATCTTAGATCAACATTAATTTACCCATGTTGACATTATGTAGATATTTCAAGATGGACTGGCACGATGTGATTTATTCTGGCTCAGTTGAGACAAATAAATAAAGAGTGAAATTTACCTCACTGTCTGACACAAAGCAGACGTTATCACCCTTAATGGTAACTAGGCGTAAGATATACGATAATCATTCTTAATGCGAGTCACATGCTAAACTGAATCGAGTCCTGCTGTAGTAGAGGCTAATTGGATCATGCCAACACTGGCATTCCTTCTTCTCCAGGCTCCATTGGCACACACACACACACACACACTGGCATTTCCCTTCAGGCAACTCCTGAGACGTTTCCCTCCGTGTGGCGATCATTTCGCTGTAAAACATCTACCTCACATACCCAAAACCAACCTACTGAAATAACTGCATGAGACTGGGTCAGCACAGAAATGCTACTGATGTACAGTATTCTTGACAAATATTGTCCTCTACATTCAACTTCACTACATAAGTGTGAAATAGTTGAGGTGAGTAAAGGAATCAACATGCTAATGAATATACACAGAGTTCAGTGACTGAATGTATCCAATGCTTAACTAACCTTTTGTGTGGTGTGGTAGCAGCAGTAGCAGAAGTAGCAGTAATAGTAATCATACATGTCATGGAAAGCATAGCATAATGCAAAGCGTGTAGGCCTACTATAATGTCCATTCAGTTGGACTAAGTACGGTAATGCCAAGCATTAGATGGTGCATCCATTTACACTTTCACAGCCAGCCCTTCCACACTTATCTTCACTTTCCTCTTGTCTGAATTAGATCATCACCCAAATGACTGTGAACTATTTTCGTCTGAGAAGTGAGAAAAACGAGACAGTGCTAATTGCTCCTTCATCCACACCAAAGAAAGTTCAGGGTTTAAATCTCTCATTGCCAAGTTTCATTAATGGTATCATTTTTTAGCACTTTCATCTGTAGAAGACAGATGAGCTCAGTACGGGTTTGTCAGATCGTGTTTAGTTCTCACATACTTCCTGTCTTGACAAAGGTGAGAAATCCCAGACAATTTTTAACCTTCAGAAACCGCCTGCAGCACAGCTGATGGATCCTGGTTAAACTCCTATATTGTACTGGTTATCTCCTTGTTGATTCTTCAAAGTCCCAGTTTACACTCCGTTAACCTCAGTTTACATGCATGCCAACACATTTTAGCACAGCCCTAATGAAAGCAGATGATTGGTCAGTCCTTGTTTTCCTTGGGCATTAAACTAATGGACTTAATGGTGCTGGTTTCTTCTGCCACCTGGGCTAAGTGCAGTTGAGCTTTGAGTAGGACAGATAGTACCCACACACTTGCAAAATGCTATTATAGGAGTATAGGAGAGATGGGGTAGTGTAGGTGTTTTTTTGTCTTTTCGTACATGTTATTTTGGGATGTACATGTTCACATAATCCCTTACCTTCCCTTACTTTACTGTTTTTGAGTTGGGATCTAACCTACATCCATGCCCTTTCCTCTAAGGGTTAGGGTTAGAATCCCAGATCGTTTTACTCAGTGCCAACTGTGCTGTTTTTTTTCGCCAAGTCTGTTAATTGCTAGCTAGTTAGCTTGCTAGTTTTAAACAAAAACTCTGCAATGCCCAGCCCCCTTAAGATCATCTGCCTGATTATGGTTCAGACCAAAGGTACCAGCTCTGTGCTCTGTGCTCAGTGCTCTGTGCTCTGTGCTGTATGTACCAGCTCTGTGCTCTGTGCTCTGTGCTCAGTGCTCTGTGCTCAGTGCTCTGTGCTCTGTGCTCAGTGCTCTGTGCTCTGTGCTGTATGTACCAGCTCTGTACTCTGTACTCTGTGCTCTGTGCTCTGTGCTCAGTGCTCTGTGCTCTGTGCTCAGTGCTGTGCGTGTTGTGGAGCGCCAGAAGCCCCAATTATTCGGGAGCCAATATGAAAATCCATGTCATGCTGCTGGTTGAGCAACCCCAAATATTGGATCATGAAAGGGGAAACACTACTGAGACTTGACACTCTAATCTGCTAATCCCCTCCCTGTCCTACATCTGCTTAGTGGGGAACCAGGACTTCAGAACCTCCAGGTGTCAAGGCATAGCCAACATGTTCCGTCCCTTACTAAAATCTTACCATGACATTTGAGCCACATATCTTGTGTTTTTGTGTTTTTTATTTTTATTTTTTAATATCATCTGTCATAATTGAGCCATCATTGCTATGGCCTAATGTTCACTGTACTGTACTCTTACAAACAAAAATGTAATGTCAGTAAATGGTGAGTGCTTTTGAAAAAAGGAAAATGTAAGAGTTAATCCTGTGCCCAATGCCCTGTGTGTAAATGCTCAGCTGAACCGTTAAACTGGTGAGGCAGTGCTATGTGTTTCACTTCATGTGTCGGAAATCAACGGCTTAGTAGCTTTGCCCTGCTTACGGAGGCGGACGGGTTTAACTGGTGCCCTCATCTACTCTCATTAACTCTATCGCTCCAAACAGGGATGAATGACAATGAGGGACACCGGACCTTGCATCTGTCAAACAGGCAAGCATGCACAAGCATGCACACAAAGGCACGCACACATAATCAATACTGTATGTACACACACATGGAAAAAGAACACACACACACACGCATACGCACACACACACACACACACACACACACACACACACACACACACACACACACACACACACACACACACACACACACACACACACACACACACACACACACACACACACACACACACACACACACACACTTGTGTCATGGTTATTGGACAAACAGAATGGCCTTAAGTAAAAGTGAGCAACCATATGTTCAGCTCGATGTTGCACACCAACCTAATGATTTCACTTTACACACATGCACACATGGATGCCCATTCACAGATGATGGCCTTTAGGGTCAGGTCGAGGGTGGTCATCTATTTTCAAAGGATAGTCCAGACAGACAGTATCAAAGAGGGTCTCAGTGGTGTGGATCTCCCCATAGTTCTCTAAAGGTACAACATCGGAAAAATGCTTTGTTTAATATTGCTTGCAGATTTTATAACACCGAAATTCTGTGGGGGACAAATTACAGGTTACTATAATTAATGGTTACAGACTTACAGTTCTTTCATTTTGGGATTGAATTGAATTCCAAATTAAAACGTGTTATTTCTGTTCACATAATAGTGCACTGATGAGCCATAAGAAATATGGAAGTTCCAAAATCTCTTCTATTTGATTAGGACTTGGTGGCTACAAGTGATTTTCAGTATTTCATGATATGGTGGTTGTTTTTTCAAGGACACCACAATTCAGTACATATGCACAGAGCCCATATGCATTAGGACAGAGTGTGGATTATCCCAAACAATGTCATAATACAATTTATATAACTCATAAATATTTATAATCAACTGACCTACATGCAATAAAGCAGTCGGAATGATAAGTACTAAAATGTACCATTTCATTTACCTCGCTTCTCTCTCGCCTCAGCTTCTTTGGGTGAGAGTAAATGTTGACTGCTTTGGTGCTGGTGCCTTTAACAGATCGCCGGCTGGGAGAAGGTGAGAATCAGGGGCCTCTAATGTATCCTGCAGAGCCCTTGGCCACAGGAGGTGTCAGCATTCTTTTGTAGTGTTTTATATGTGTGTGGGAGAGAGAGAATAAGCAGGTTTGTATAAATGTGTGTGTGTGTGTGTGTGTGTGTGTGTGTGTGTCTGTGTGTGTGTGTGTGTGTGTGTGTGTGTGTGTGTGAGTGTGTGTGTGTGTGTGTGTGTGTGTGTGTGTGTGTGTGTGTGAGTGTGTGTGTGTGTCTGTGTGTGTGTGCGTGAGTGTATGGGGCACACTGTCACAGAGGAGTTACCCTGCACTCCCAATGTGACAGACCCTGCAGGTCCATTAGAGCATCTCAGGTAACATACTGTGACACAGCCCAGTGCCTGAGCTCTCCCAGACGGCTGTGCCTCAGACTGCTTCTGTTTCATTTCTCCTCCTCCTCCTCCTCCTCCTCCTCCTCCTCCTCCTCCTTCACCCTCTCCAACCCTCACACCCCCCACACTCCCACCTTTTTTTTAACAGCTTGGCCGCCACTGCCACTGTGCATCATAAAAAACTAGTGGCGCCAACGTGTAGCCTGAGAACATTATCAGTAATTACTGTTTAAATGAGACAGGGATGAAAAGTGCTCTCTCACTGGAACATCGTGTTCTAGGGCAGTTACGGAATAGATAATGGAGCCTCATCACCGCGGCAAAAAAAAATCGCTATTCCAGTCAGCACAGCGCCCCTGCGTCAGCCCCCGAAGCCCAGAGCGACGACTACATCTCTTATTGTTAATTGACATGTATTAAAGGAACTGTACTACGTTACCCATTCCCTCTGTTTATTTTATTTTAAAAATGTTCATACTAATCTGTCCAAATGTAACATTTCTGTGGTAAACCATGTAAAGTGTGCATCATTGTGCGTTAATGAATAGAATGTGCTGCACTTAGCAAATCATTTTCTCAGAAAAAACAACAGTGGTCCTAAGGGTGACTGAAAGGCTGTTTCCATACATGATTCACAGCCAACCAGCAGTGCAAAACCCATCCCAAAATAGACTGGGAGGAAAACGCACAGGTGTGCACTGTGAAAAAACCAAGCTGAAGGGTGTAGACCTCTTCTCTACCAGAACAAATGTTTAGTCCCTGAGTACATTTTCAATAGGTTCTTTTTTAGTAGAACCACTAGTTTTATTTAAGGGCTTCTGCACTTGCAGCGAGCCTCTTTGGAGGTTTCATGGGTTTGTGCTGGCAGACTGCACACAGCAGCGTGGGTGCCCACACTCTGGCATCACACTGCCCCTTCCAAAGCAGCATTAGCGTGGGCGCGCAGAGTATGACGAGGGCCTGGAACACAGGAGGAGCCCCGAACCGCAACCCAGGTGGACAAAGAACTCCTCTTCACACAACCTCTAAAGGAGGGGTGGAGCATTGAGACCGCAAAACATGGGAAATGTATACGGCAGGGGTTACTAGGCTACAGCGGTGCAAAACAAAACCGCGGTGGTTGCTTTGTCACAAGTCTGAATGGACGCCGATCGCAACAGGAGCCCTCTTTCTTCACTCGCATACAGTACGTGACGAGCTATCCTGGCACTGTCATTAAAAGTTAAATACCCCAAGGTCTATTCAGATGTTCGGTAGCACCAAGGGACACCAGAGTCAGCTCTGCATCTCATTTTCAATTTCCTGCGAGAGCGAGGCATCAATAATTCATGGGTTGATCTCACCTGCCAGGTTCTGCTACACAAACAACATCAACAACAACTATGCATGCTAGGCAAATGTGGAAGGTATTAATGTGTTCACATTGAAGAAAATATCTGATCTGAAGCATGTGACATTATATATTATGGGCATGGTTAACCTGTAGCCATCATCACAGTTCGAGGTTACACAAACATACACACATACAAACAAACACACATATTTTGTGAAAATTGTGCAAATCTCCCAAAACATTTGTAGTATCATGACCACATGACTCAAGATGAATCGAGATGATCACATCATTCAGGACAAAGTAATCTCAGGGTGACCTATATCACAATATACTGCTTCTGATTCCTGGTAATGAACTAATATTGTTTATACACATTACACCATTAAAGCATCGTTTCATGACTACAAACAAATGCTGAAATTATCAGTATTTTTTTTTCATTTTTTTTCCACCCCCTCTGCAGTATGTGGTCACGCTGGATATTTTAATGTTATTTTGTGCGGTCATCAGCATGCAGATATACTTATGCAAATCATCTTCATAAGGTCATAGGAAACTTCAGCAGCAATGAAGATTAAAATATTTTAGTTTTGCCCCTCATTGGAGATGAGGCTGTCCCTGCCTCATTATGTAAACTCACCATGTATTCCCATCACCGGATCGTTGTGGAGACTGACACTGAAATAATGACAGTGCACATTTTTAAATGGAGTGAGCTTTCAGAAAATTATTCATCAATTCATGGCTTCCAGTGTCTAGTCAGATAATCACTTCTGTGCGATTTTGCAAATGTGTGCGGTAAACACAGGGTTGCCACCGCAGGTTGTACATGTGATTTAAAGCCAACGAACACATCTTTGCAGTTCATTACTGTTCTGAAGAAAACAATCTAAATCCATAAGGTGCACTTCTCTACATAAACTAATTCTACAATAATAATGTAATATACTATAGTGTAGCCGTCACCCCGTGAACCCCATGAACGGGGTTCAACTTTGAGCGAGTGTATTTATATATTTATTGTAGTTTATACGTAGAAGTCTTCATTAGTGCTGTTGTTTTCATTAGAACGACACCTACTACTGCACATTCCTAGGTTGTAAATTAGAAGGCAATAAACCTGGAAACATTTTCTGGCCTCCGCTGTCTCTATCCTTGGGAAAAAGCTGAACGATGCTACAGTAATACAACATTAGGGATGGGAATAGAGAACCGGTTCTTGCTGAAAGCCGGTTCCCTGTGGATCGGTTCCTTGGAATCGTTAGCCAAAGTCCTTCACGATTGCGCTATCGATTCCAGTGCCGTTGCACATGCACGATGACGTCACATGCACGCAGCCTTGTTTTGTTTAGACCGCAGCCAACATGGCGTCTAGGCAGAGGTGTTCAAAAGTGCAAGGGCCACTTGCAATGCCTGCAAAACGTCTATTTCGTCAAAGGGGGGAAACACTACCAATATGCAGAAACATTTGTCCACACAGCATGCAGAAATGTTACGTTTTCGATGCACTATGGGGTGATGATAACATTAATGAATCTCAACCAAGCATCAGCAGCACGGCTAACGTTAGCGATTCATCTGTTAATATCGAAGGTAAACTCCTCCTGACCCTGTCTATTGTGTTAGAGCCATTTGTTTCATTGTGTAAGCCAGCTTTCACTATATGAATAATCTCCATTTCCACTTTGAGAGTTTGTTGACCTATTCTTAGGTTTGTTTTTGGTTATTTAAAATATGTATATGCTGTGCATCATCTATTCAGAGAATATCATATAAAAGAAAATGAATGTTAATAAACCCGTTTGTACTCTTTTTTTTTTTTTTCCTTGCCCAATGAGAATCGATAAGGAATCGGATCGATAAGCAGAATTGAAAATGGAATCGGAATCACTAAAATCTTATCAATTTCCATCCCTATATAACATAATATAATATTATATAATATCAGGTACTGACTACGGCTACAGAGAAGGAACTATAGTTAGTACACTATTGCTACAGAATTTGAGTCTGTACCAACAGTTTGAATATTTAGGTCCGGAATTGTTCTTCTCTGGGTATCTGCTTTCTTGCAAATTTTCCCTAGATTTCATACCGTATGGTTTATTCCCAATCTGCAGCATTAGGGAACATGATGTTTGTCGGTGGAGATGGTCACAAGAGCAGTTGCCTCTCCCGCTGGAATCAGACCAGGAATCCAACACAGGTTGGCTGCTTTTAACGCAACAAGGCTATTCACTGTACCAACCTGAGCATGAATCGTAAGGGGGCACGGACTTTTAACGAACTGTTGACATGGATCCATGGTAATAGTCACTGTATAATATAATATAATATAATGCATGGGATTAGGGCGTTTAAGTAAGAGTGACTTTTAAGCAGCACTGAAAACAGTACCAGTATCCTCAGTAGTAGTAGCAGTGGTGTTAGTAGTAGCAACAGCAGCAGTAGAAGTAGTAGAGGCAGTGGTAGTGGTTTAAACAGTTTAAACAGATGGCAGGAGATGATTTCACTGAGCAGCACTGACATGCCCCTGAATAAACTATACACAGCAGAATGACAACGGTACATAGAATGTAACTGAACTGCATATTGCGCTTCTGGTAACCATAGAGACAGTGAAATAAAAGTATGTAGCTAAATAAAAGAAGAATTGAAGGAAAGGGAGATGGTGATGAAAGCCGTAACAGCAGCGGGTTACTTGGATGAAGGTTGCTATGGTTTTTATCAAGGGCGGATACATGTATTTGAGTCATTCATATACACCATAGAGACTTGCCACTGAGGCAGAAAGGAATGAAGTAGCAGGCAGCCTTTTAATCATCCTACATAATGGAGACAACCAAAGAGAATGAAAAACAGCTGTCATATACCCTATTGTTGGAAGTGTATATATGAATATTGTGTATATGCCAAATGGTTTTCTTAGTGTTGGCCTGTACACACTGCATGGATGGTGTTGCTGACAGTCCTTCCTTACGACAGCTGCTGCTACAGTAACCGCTGCGTGAGAAGCCTGTCAATGCACCCAGTGCATGCACCTTTAAAAGCTTTCAAGATCCCCCCAGGGTCATGAGATGAAGGTTTTTTTTCTGCTGGTATCCAGCGAGGAATACTTATTGGGACCTTAATAGAGAAAGAAAGATGGTGTGTGTGGGAGACCTACACTGTGTGTGTCCACTACATATGAACTACACAATTAATGTATAATAAAGTGGCATGTACAGTATGTATTTGTGTGAGGCGTGCGTGTGTGTGCGTGTGTGTGTGTGTGTGTGTGTGTGTGTGTGTGTGTCTAGTCTTTTGCTTCCCTCAATCACAGACAAATCAGCCAGTGATTTAGGGGGAAAGTAGGTCATCCACGCCAGCCAGAAATTATGCAATGCAGGAAAAATGCGGCTTTGGTCACCCAGGAGCTGTGAAAAGAGGCAGTCCACTGCTACACACACACACACACACACACACACACACACACACACACACACACTCCAAGAAGCAAACAAGAGAGGCTGAAACAACAGTGAGAGCCTGGAAAAGAGACCCTGAACGCCTAATGATCACATGAGTATTTATGTGACAAGAAGCCCATCCGTTCCTGTGCTGTCAGAGCACGCTGTGGCTGTACAGTGCTCTCTGCAGACCGCACACAAAATGAAGGAGAAGGGGCTGAAACGGAGGAGGGGGGGGGGGGGGGGGGGGGGGGGGGGGTGAAGGGTGGGATCTGTGCCCTGCCATAGGAAGCCAGTGTCTCAGGAGTGACTGTAATTCTTGAGCCAAGATTGCAACAGCACAATGACAAGTGAAGTGGGTCTCTGCGCGGTTCCCATGGCAACCGGTCACATGGCTTCTGGGAAATGCCAGCGTGGACCCAGCGTTATTACATTAGTAGCAAGCAGCCCTCCCTCCCTCTCTCTCTCTCTCTCTCTCTCCCTCCCACTCCATTTTCTCGCTCTCTCCCACCATCCCTTTCTCAGCCTCTCTTTCCCTCTCTCTCTCTCTCACACACATAAAAAACACACTCCAAATATGTCTCTCTCTCTCACTCTTGCTCTCTCACACCCACCATCTTCCTCTCTGTTTTGCAGTCCTGTCTCATTTATCCTCTGCCATGCACATGGAAAACTGCCCAGTGCGGGAGTTGGACGGTCTGGTAATCAAAACTGACACAATCTATTACTGGGATAAAAATGCATTTACACCAAAGAACAACACATAACACCCTCGCTAACACAAACGTATTTTCGTGTAGCAACAGAATGTAATTATATGCAAATAGATTCATATCAATGCTTGTCCAAAGAGTTTGGAGATTTTAATTGAGAGAGGGCTGGTAGGGTGAGGAAAGAAGAGCAAACACACACACACACACACACACACACACACACACACACACACACCCACATAAACACACACCCACACCCACACACACACACACACACACACACACACACACACACACACACACACACACACACACACCCACATAAACACACACCCACAGAGAGAGAGAGAGAGATAAAGAGCACCAGCCTGAGTCCACTTCACCAAAATAAACTCTTCAATTAATGAATCATTGTCTAATTATGTCACCCTGAAAACTAATGGATGGTGCCTGTCTGTGGGGGTTAGGGAGAGGGCCACTGAGCTGGGAGGATAAATTGCGTAATTGGTCATGCCACTTAACAAATGCCACTGATTATTGCTCTCCACAGACTCTGCTTTGATAAAGTCCCTTTAATCGGACAATCGCTGCCATCATGATGTTGTGGTTTGTTTATAGTCATAGTGATCTTTTAGTCCAAGTCAAGTGGTTTTGCATGTACTGACTTGATTTGGATTGTGTTGTTGTTACCTTTGGTTGGAGATATACACTTCATACACTTGGACAGAGGGAGAAAGATCATTATGCCTATATTAGAATTTCATTGCAATTATTATTAAATGTGTGAAAATGGAGGAAATGTGGTAAGACAGAGTGAGAACCTATAAAAAAACTCAACGACCCTTTTAAAGAGCAAGACCAGGCAACATAATAACGTAACACAAGGGCTAGGCGCAACATTGCATCACTGTCAACTGTGGAATAGCATTGCCTTTGTTTACGGAACTGGAACATTCATGGTATTCTCTGGGTTTCTATGGCGATATCTATGGCTGGAGATATCCTCTTGGAATATGGAGTGAGCAGCACAGACCCAGGGGCCTGTACAACTGAAGGTGGCTATCTGTGATCTGTGAATATAAGGGTTAAGGAGCCCCCTGCCCCATTGTGCTCTGCCTGCAAGGACTGTGCCTCTCCTCGTCCCTCACTATGTTTTACAGCAGAATGGCAAAAGTGATAGGGAGGCCAAATCCATCTTACTGTCATGCAGCCTACAGCTGTGTGAGCAGCTTTAGCATTGCCGCAAAAAAAACAAAAAAAACATGCATGCACACATACACACACACACACACACACACACACACATATACACACACTGCCTCAGTAGGCTTTTGGCAATAGGCTTTTTAACAACAAAGAGCTTGACTTGGTTGCCATGCCAACAGGACAGAACAAAGACTAACAGCATAATGCCAGCACTAGTGCAAGATATGCCACCTACAGCTGCTTCAGGGCCACAGGAGACTGTCAAGTCCCTTACTGTGCTATTGCACAATGACTGAAAGATAAGGATACCCTTACTAGTTTAAGGATCCCACTCCCAAATAAAAACATATATTTAATCCTGCCAATCCTGTAAAATCAAAACCCCCCAAAATCCCAAATCATTACAGTTATACAATGACACTTCTCCAAGCTTTAAACAATATTCCCTTGTTTTTCATTCATGCTAAAGATGTGAACTTGTTATCCAAAACACAAATGTGTTTGTTTTTGTACTCTTTTGAGCTCAAAGGAGACTTCCCCCTCTGTCCGAATCATTATTTAGGTCATCCCCTTGGGCTAGGTCCTGGGAGGCAAGGCAGAGAGAATCCAGCTATTCTCCCTCACATCAATCAGGACTCCTACCACTCCCGACGCTCCGATCCCCATTGTCAACTCAACCTTCTCACTGGAGGTTTGGCTCGCCTGCCTCTCCTTACCACCTCTCTCCGTATCACTGACAACCACCACGGCCAGTAGCAGCTGCCAGTCCCTGGTCATGGCTGGTGCCACTGGTGCCACCTGCTGCAGCCCACCTAAGCGTGCCAACTCAGCCTGTGCCATCACAGCAGCTCCTTTGTTTGTTATTTAAAAGGTGACAGGCGTCGGGGGGCACTGTGGCGCAAGCAGTAGCCCCGACCACATTTGGGCTTGACGTCCATGGAGGACATGGGTTCGAATCTGGCCTGATGTCATTTCTCCTGTCCACTCCCCAGCTCTTCTCCCTCTCATTTCCTGTCCCACTCTTCACTGCACTATTGATTAAAGGCACAAAAAGCCCAAAAATAAATCTTAAAAAAAAAAAAAAAAAAGGTGACAGGCGTGGCCCTTCAGGCACGGGACCTCAGGAGCGGGAGCTAAGGCGTGAGGTGCTGTGTGAGGTATGCGGACAGCAGAGAGAAAGGACTTCCAGGGACAAGTTGCATTGATAGAAGCGATAGAGACCGCTAACATCCCCATTGCTTTGATCAGGCTCTTAAACATCCTCTGACACAGGTGCAGGCACACACACACACACACACACACACACACACACACACACACACACACACACACACACACACACACACACACACACACACACACACACACACACACAGACGAATTATACACATCCTTCTCCCTTTTTTCTTGACAAACTGTCGGTATCAGATAGCCTGGCTATTTATATCACCGTCTCTGTCTTCTTCCCCGGTAGATTCACTCCAGGGGGATTCGCGAGTCTTTTTTTTCTCTTCCCTTCCTTTATTCTTGATAAGACAGCCAGCAGGGATGCGGAGGCAATGCTTGTCGGTCTGATTGTGTCATTCTCCTGCTGTCTCCCTCGCTCTCTTCGCTGGATGGAAAGAAACACTGGCTCCTGATGAAGGCGCCCAATAAGTAGGGCGTTGTTGATGTTTTCTCTATTTATTCCTCTCAGATGCTCTAAAAATGTTCTGTTGTCACACTGGTGGCTTTCCAAGTATTCTTCAAAGCACAAGGTAATTATCCAGTCCCATGATTTAGCATTTTCTCCAGTCACACACACACACACACACACACACACACACACACACGCACAAAACTGCTGAACTAGTTGCCATCATGTGATTTACTCTAAACGAATGGGTAACAGTAGAAGTTGTAAAGTGCAGGGCAAACCCATCGCGGTTCGTGCTGTGTACAATGGGGAAAACCACAAGGGTATTAAGTTTGCCACATATGAGGCAAGAGGGCCCCTTCTGGAAGTTGCAAGGTACGACCCCTCCACTCCCGCCTGCCCAGAAGACTGCCTGGCCGTCCCCCACCAGCCCCCATACTTCTAAACTCGAGCCAAAAGATCCCTTTTGCTGAAAACCAACCCTGGCCATATAAGGCTTGGATAAATGCCTTGCCAAAAGAGAAGAGGTTAAAAAAAACAGAAGCTTGAGAGCTTGTGTCTCTTATGTTGGTCTACTCCTTTTTTTTCTTTGCATGTTCAGTATCTCTCTGTAAACATACAGTACATATATATACTCTAGGTTTTCTTCTCTCTCTTTCTCACTCCATCTGATTCCCTTTTTCAGGCATGAGATTTTTGGTTTTATTGGTAGTAGTCAGATGGCTGGCTTGTACACCTCACACACCCACATACACACACACAGACACACACACACCTCACACACGTAAACACTGCAGCTCCCCGGGCTCCTCATCTGTCTTGAGATTCCAGACACACACACACACACACACACACACACACACACACACACACACACACACACACACACACACACACACTCGAGCA